>NC_083356.1:103497500-103687500 GCF_030254825.1 Meriones unguiculatus | reverse complement strand
TGGAGAGGGTTCATGGGCCTCTTGTGGTCTCCACAGGTCCAGGCACTTATGTGGTGCACAGACATACATGTAAGCAAAACACCTAAACATATAGAAAAAATAGAAAGGTAAAACAAACAAAAAATGTATAATAGGAATCATCAAAAATATTTGAAAATGTAAACAATTATTTCAATTTGATGGAAATAATAAGGCTATAGACTCAAAGATGTCACAATCTCTAAACAAATATATATATATATATATATATATATATATATATATATCCAAAACTGTACTTACACTTACCATAATTGGATGGCTCAAGATAGACAATAAAGAAAAATTAGTTTTACCAGAGATGAACTCACAAATAGGTAATTCAATCCTGGTTTGTCAATCCTAAACATATGTACATATGAGCTACACTAAATGAACTCAGCAGGTTGTATTTGTCGCATGCGCACACGCATGCGCGCACACACACACACAGACACACACACACACACTAATTAAATAAGAGATCATTAATAAATAACACATCCACAAACACTTGCAAAAGGGATTAGGGAGACAAAGAGCTATTTTAAGACAATCAAAGGAAAAAAAATTTCACTAGTGTAAATCTGAATTACACAAAGCAATTGTGGAGAAAAATCTGCAAAACATTAAGAGGAATTTTAAAATGGGGAATACACGGGTAAATACAAAAGAGCTTGTTTCTCATTTCTAAATTGCAAAAGGTGATTTATTGTTTAAAGCAAGGTTAAATGTCTTACTGTTTTTTATAATAAATGTTGGAACAAAATGTCTAACATGAGCATGAATGCTGGCACAAATTAAAAGTAAGTTACTTGAAGGAAAATCATGCTAAGTTAAAGATACGGGCAATATATACCAAAATATACCAAAGCAATCATAAAAAACTATGTAGTTGCTAAGCCAATAACGGAGGGATTTTTTAAAAACATACAAAAAAAAACCCCGTCAAACCTAAAGAATTTTTAAAATAAGATAATAGAATGACAAATCAGACTGTGAAAGCTACTCAGAGCCACACATGGTTGGCCTCTTTAAATGCTTTGAATAAGTTTCCTCGTAGTTTTCAATTTTATAATTCTCCATCCAACAATAACTCTGTGATAAAGTAAGTCATAGGTCAATCATCAGGTTTTCAAAACCGTGAATTACTTTGAATGACAAATTTTCTCTCATACTTAAATACATTCTGGGGGAACTTCTCTAATGTCCATCTTTCAGAAGAAGAGAACGAGGAGACATTTCCCAGGGCTTGTGTGTAATCAAGGGATGTAGACCTCAGTTGGAGGAGCAGAGTATCAGCTCAAGAAGTTGTTTTTGAGCTACTGGCTTGTACTTCTCCTTACATTCAGTTTAGGAGATGGGGCGGGGGTTGGGGGGGAGGGGGCAAAGGACCTCATATCCCCCGGGGAGGCCCACAGACCCTTAACAGCTGCCGGTAACAATGTGATTCCCTCACTGCTTGGTGAAAAAGCCAGTTTTCTGGTTAAGATTTTTTTTTATAAGACTATTATGATGGATACAGGTTAAGTTCACAAATAAATCAGTAATGGGTCAAGACACAAATTAAAAAATAGTATGACAGTCTACAGAGGAAAGAAACTACAGAGGCAGCTTACTGCTTATTCATCTGATTTCCTCTCTCCACTTTTTCAACACTGTCATTTATCCTCTCTGAATTTAGCACTCGTGGTGAATAAATGAATCCACGAGACTGGCTGAAACATCTCATTTATTTCATGGCATTTGCTGTAGATGCACTTGCCTAGAATTTTATGAGCTGAAACCCCTTCAGTGTGCATGAGAAACCTTGTCTTCAAAAGCGGCCACATCAAACTGCCCTACCTCCTCGGAACTCTTCTCAATAGCTGAAAAGTTGTTGGTAGAATGAAAACTCCAGGACAATGCAATTTAGTTAATATGTGCTTGGAAGCATGAGTCCTCACATGAGCAACACTGAATTTTAGGCAACTGAACAGGTTTGTCCTTATGCTTTCTTAAAGCTGTGGAGAAGCGGTGAAAGTACTGGAGGTTGACTGGACTTCAAACGGTGTTCTTACAGCTGTCTTCCTGATGGTGACTGTCCAACCTAGGATACATGTATGCTATTTAGTAGTGTTGGCGGTTCTATTTGAGAAGATGGAAATGAGGAAGGGGATGGATTTCTAAAGAGAGAAGAGGGATTAGATATTTCATCTGCTAAAAGGACAACAGCAATTTTTCTCCATAGCCACTGCTGTTGTCTTCTCTTTCTTTCTTTCCTTCTTTCTTCCTTTCTTTCTTTGCAATTTTTTTATTAATTATTATTATTTATTACAATATATTCACTTTGTATCCCGGCTGTGTCCCTCTTTTGTCTCCTCCCAATCCCACCCTCCCTCCCTCTCTCTTTTTCCCCATGCCCCTCCCCTAGTTCACTGATAGGGGAGGACCTCCTCTCTTTCTCTCTGACCCTAGCCTATCAGGACTCTTCAGGACTGGCTGCACTGTCTTTCCTCTGTGACCTGGCAAGGCTACACCCCCCCCCCAGGGGAGGTGATCAGAGAGCCTGACACTGAGTTCATGCCAGAGACAGCCTCTGCTCCCCTTACTGGGGAATCCACATGGAGACTGAGTCTAAGATCATCTTGAGTGAGGTAACCGGAAGCAGAAAGACACACATGGTGTATACTCACTCATAAATGAATATTAGCCATATAATATAGGATAGACGTACTAAAAGCTATAGTCCTAAAGAAGCTAAACAAGGAATATCCCAGGGAAGATGCTCAATCCTCAGTCAGAAGGACAGGACAGGAGCCTACCATAGAAAGACTCTACTGATGGAAGTATCCAAGCAGAGGCTGAAACACATAGCCAAACTTTGGTTAGGGTGCATGGAAATGCTTTTTTCTTTTCTTTTTTCTTTCTTTTTTTTTAAATAGAAGTTTAGGTTGATTAAGTACCCATAATCCTTGAGAAATGATTTAGGGAAATCTTGACTCTTTTCAGCCAAAGAGCAATAGCCATATAACCTAGGTCAGCAGACTGCTCTATTGTCATTGTCCTTAGTAAGTACTAGTTTAGACTGGTGCATCGAGCTTAATTTCAACCAGGAAATTTGGGGGAAATATGTATCAAAGGTAGAGAGGCTATATTTCATTCTGTCAGAAGCTGCAAAACATCAAAATCTCCCTTCACTTACAGAGTGTGAAACCCACTCGTAGGGATAACAGAGCTGAGAGAACCAGGAAGAAATGGAGCAAATATTTTCATTTACCCTGTCTCAAGACTGGTCTGCTGACTTATTTTTCTGTGTTGAGTCCCTTAGCTCTGGACCAAGTTGAATAGGATGTCTTTGAGACTTGCAGCAGAATTAAATGGTGTAATTTTTCATTCATTTTATTTCACAAGGAAAAAAAAACTGCATAAACGTAGGCGGTAACTTAACTTAACCAAGTCCATAAAACTAATTAACAACAAGGCCAGGACTAGATAGAAATCCACTATGAGCAACTGCATGCTTAAAATCAAAGTACTATGCCCAGGGAGTGGTGGTGCATGCCTTTAATCCCAGCACTCAGGATACAGAGGCAGGCAGATCTTTTTGAGCTCAATACCAGCCTGGTCAACAGAGCGATTTCTGGGACAGCCAAGGCTACACAGAGGAAACCTGTCTCAGAAAAACAAACAAACAAAAAACCTCAAAGTATTAGAATACTGATCATCTAATAGAGCAGTATTAGACCATGACTAATCATTGCACCCAAAGAAACTAACATCACCACTACTTTCTGATTCTCTTCTATCCATCTGTTTTCTGGGAGTTCTTGAAAAGTCATATTGTCTTTGTAATTCCTGTCTCCATGGATGACACTCAGAATATTCAATAACTGAAAAGGCAAGAAAGCCAAAATGGGCACTGGCTGTCCTAGATAATATTCTAGAGGCTTTCATCCATTCTGTTTGTTGAATAAAAACATGTCCTGGGACTGCAAGAAAGGCAGTAGACACCAGGAAACTTCATTAAGGAGAAAAATAGGTCAATAAATATTTCTGGAAAACAAAACATCATTAGTCTGGTCACAGCACACTGGCTGGCTCTCATGGCTTTGTTCCATAGAATTTATCAGCTATTAATCTTCACTATGGCTGTCTTATCCTCTACCCGATACAAACTAAGTTCTTTGAGAACAAAGATAAGATCTAACATTTGTTACGTCTGTTCCATGTCACCAAAACCCTTAGTGTCCAAGGATTAGCAATTAATCAACAATCTTTTCCCAAAATGTTAAGTTATAAATCAAAAAAGTCTCATTTTTTTGCCTCATTCATCCATCCTAAAACAATTTTTTGGAAGTGCTATATAGTCCAGCCACAGAATAGGTGCTTGAGACAAGGAGAAGATCATGCTGCTTTCATAAGAGATGAAAGGGTTGCTTTAAAAAAAAAATATTTGGACTTTTGTCAACTAAGAATCTCTTTAAAAATCACCTGGCACATGAGAGCATAGCTGCTGAACCACATGGACCTTTCTATCACCAAGCTGTATTGCATCCTGCATAAGCCAAGGACATCTTAGATTTTTAACCACTTCTTAGAGAAGATTGCATTCTCCACTAGGGCCATGAGAACATAGCCGTTTGCGTTATTTGTTTACTTTACATTCCAATTGAAACTTCCTCCCTATCACCTCATCTGCTCCCATTTCCCCCAAGCCCCTTTCTCCTCAGAGAAGGGGAGGTCTCCCATGGACATCAACCTACCTTCATATATCAAGTTGAAGAATTTCTATTAAGTCTAAAGAAGACCACCCAGTAGGAGGATAGGGATCCAAAGGCAGGCAGCAGTGTCAGAGACAGCCCTTGATCCAGCTGTTAGGGATCCCACATGAGGATCAAGCTGCATATCTGTCACGTATGTGTAGGGGACCCAGGTCTATCCCATGCATTCTCCCTAGCTGGTGGTTCAGTCTCGGTGACCCCCTATGGGTCCAAGTTATTTGATTGTGTAGGTTTTCCTGTAGTGTCCTTGAACTTTCTTCTCTGGCTCCTTCAATCCTCCCTCTCCCTCTTCTGCAAGATCCCCTGAGCTCTGCCTAATGTTTGGCATTAAGTCTCTGCCTCTGTTTCCATCAGACGCTAGGTGAAGCCTCTCAGATGATGGTTATGCTAGCCCTCTGTCTACAAGTATAGCAGAATACATCATAAGTAATGTCAGTGGTGGGCTCGCTCCCACGGCATGGGACTCAAGTTAAACCAGCCATTAGTTGGCCTCTCTTTATCAATGCACATTTTACAGGTAGAAAAAATTATGGATCAGAGGTTTTAGAGTTGGGTTGGTGTCCCCATTCCTTTATTGAAAGTCTTGCCTAGTTCTTGGAGGTGGCAATTTCAGGTTCCATTGCACCTTTTGCTGGGAATCTTAGCTAGAGTGACTCTCATGGATTCCTGTGAATTTCTTGTCTTAGGTTTCAGCTCTAAGTTTGATTATTTCCAATCATTTACTTCTCTTGGGTGTGTCTTCTTCTTTATTTCCTAGAGCTTTTAGGTGTACCATTAAGCTGTTCTATGAGATGTCTCAAACTTCTTTCTAGAGGCTCTTAGTTCTATGAACTTTCCTCTTAGCACTGTTTTGATTGTGACCCATAAGTTTGGGTAAGTTGTGCCTTTGTTTTCACTTGATTTTAGGAAATCTCTAATTACATTTTTTCATTTCTTCCTTGACCAAGCTATAATTGAGTAGAGAGTTGTTTTGTTTCCATGTATATGTAGGCTTTTTATTATTTCTGTTGATGTAGAGGTCTATTTTTATGCCATGATGGTCTGATAGGATATAAGATATTATTTCTGTCTTATATCTGTTGAGGCTTGCTTTGTGATCAACTATATGGTCAATTTTTGAGACTGTTCTGTGAGGTGCTGAGAAGAAGGTATACTCTTTTGAGTTTGGGTGGAAAGTTCTGCAGACATCTATTAGTTCCAGTTGATTTAGGACCTCTGTAAGTGTCATTATTTCCCTATTTAGCTTCTGTCTAGATGCTCTGTCCCTTAGTGAGAGTGGAATGTTGAAGTCTCCCACTATTAAGGTGTTGGGATCTATGTGTGATTTAAGATTTAATTATGTTTCATTTACAAATGCAGGTGCTCTTGTATTTGGGGCATAGATGTTCAGAATTGTGATGTCCTCCTGGTGGATTTTTTCCTTTGATGAGACTGAAGTGCCCCTCCTCATCTTTTTTGGTAAATTTTGGTTGAAAATTTATTTTATTAGATACTAGGATAGCTACCCGAGCTTGTTTTCTGGGTCTGTTTCCTTGAAAAACATTTTTTCACCCTTTACTCTGAGGTACTGTATATCTTTGTTGCAGAGGTGTGTTTCTTGGATGCAACAGAATATTGGATCCTGTTTCGACAACCATTCTGTTAGTCTGTGTCTTTTTTATTATAGAGTTAAGTCTATTGATGTTGATAGATAATGACGAATGAATGTTAGTTCCTTTTAACTGTGGGGTTGGTCATGTTACTGTGATTCATTGCTTGTTTTCTTCTAAATTTTTATTGTGAAGTTATCTTTATCCTGTATTTTCTGGGTATAGTTGATCTCATTGGATTGGAGTTTTCCTTCTAGTATCCTCTGCAGGGCTGGGCTGCTATGTAGATATTATTTAAGTTTAATTTTGTCAAGGAATATTTTTTTCTATGTTGATTGCAAGCTTTACTGGGTATAGTAATCTGGGTTGACATTTGTGATCTCTTAGAATCTGCATGACATCTGCCCAGGCCCTTCTGGCTTTCATAATTTCTATTAAGAAGTCTGGTGTGATTCTGATAGGTCTACCTTTATATGTTTCTTGGCCTTCTCCCCTTGCTGATAATATATATATATATATATATATATATATATATATATATATATTTTGTTCTGCAGATTTAGTGCTTTGACTATGATGTGAAATAGTGAGGTATTTCTTTTCTGGTCTAGTGTATTTGGTGTTTTGTAGGCCTCTTGTATGTTTATGGACATCTCTTTAAGTTGGGAAAATTTTCTTCTATCATTTTCTTGAAAATATTTTTTGGACCTTGGAGCCTGGAGTCTTCTTTTTCATCGATTCCTATTATTTTTTAGATTTTGTCTTTTCATGATGTCCTTGATTTCCTGGATATTTTGTGTTTGGGAGTTTTCTGATTTTACTTTTTCTTTGAGAGAAGTATCAATTTCTGTGAGTGTTTCTTCAGCTCCAGAGATTCTCTCTTCCATCTCTTGTATTCTGTTGGTGATGCTTGCCTTTGTAGTTCCTGATCTTTACTCCAGTTCCAGGGTTTTCTCTGTTTGTGTTTTCTTTATTGATTTTAATTCTGTTTTCATGTCTTGCACCATTTCCTTCATCTGTTTGAATGTGGATTCCTGTCTTTTCATGATGGCTTCTATTTTTTGTTTGTTTGTTGTTTTGTTTCCTCTCCATATGCCACTACTTGTGACTTTATATGTTTCTCTATTTGTTTGGCTGTATTTGCCTGTATTTCTTTGAGAGCTTTGTTCATTTCCTCTTTATATGCCTCTAATAACTGAATAAGCATAGATTTGAGATCATTTCCTTTGTTTCTGATGAATTAGCATATTTTGATTTTGGGGGTTGCTGGTGAAGCCATGATGTCAAGATTTTTGTTGGATGTGTTCTTACACAGACCTCTAGCTTATCAGTAACCTTGGCTGTTTGTTCTTGGAGTCTGTACTTCAGACTGGGTCTGTCTAGCTCTGGTGTGTGAAATGTTCTTCAGGAAGATGAGAGTAGTCCTATTGGTTCGAGAGTGGGTGTTGGTGTTTCAGCTATGGCTAAGGGAGGAAGGTCACAGGCACATGTGCACGAACGAGTGTGGGCATGTGCATGGAAGAGTGCCTTGAAGGACAGGGTGCTAGAGAGTGTAGATACCTGGAAGGGTGGAGCATACGCACAGGAGGGATGCTGCTGCTGTTTGAGGTACAACGTGCATGCGCAGGTGCATTGACTACCTCAGTGGCCTGCAGGCCTGTTGTACTGTCCTCCCGGTAGTCAGACCTGTCTGGGCTCCATGAATTGTTTGCCTGGACTCCACTGGTAGACCCACAGAACGGGGGCATCAATGTTGAGAGTGCTGTCCCAAGGATCCTTATGTTACCCACAGTGGAGGGTGTTGGTAGGAGGGATCCAACACCTGGCGGCCAGCGCAGAGGGACCCTGGGCTTTGCATGCACTCACTTGAAGGCGCACTCACTCACTTGCAGGCTCAATTGGAAAACATAGGGGTTCTCCCTGTTCTCTACTCTTAGATTTGGGCCTGCCAAGGTAGATGAGAATGTAAAAGATCTGTCAGCTCATGTGATGTCCACTGTTGGGCCACCAGGCAGGGAGACCCCATACTTGGGTTGGCTGCCTTTTCCCCTGTAGTTGCAGACTTTGGAGGCCCATGCAGCTGCCTCTGCCATCTCAGTCACCTGGCAAGGAAGCTCGTGTTTGGGGCAGCTCCTGCCATCTCAGCTGAGCAGGGAGGCCTGTGCTTGGGGCAAGGAGAATTGCAGGGGCTTGAATATTCCCCACTCTCATTCCTGAAGATGTCCATGGGTGACCTGGATCCAAACTGTCCCAGCTCATTGGTTGTCCCCTCTTGCCCAGGATGCCTCAATATCAATGTTCTGGCTTCAGCTGCCCCTCCACTCACCAATTTCTGTGTTTCAGATCCTGTGCCCCTCAGACAAGGTGTGCTGGTGGCTCACATCTTGGACTCCTGACATTTAGACTTTTAATGACTGCTTCTATTTCCTTAAGGGTTATAGGTCTATTTAAATTGTTTATCTGATCTCGATTTAACTTCACTAAATTTTATCTATCAAGAAAAAAATGTTCATTTCGTTTAGAATTTTCAATTTTGTGGCATGCAGATTTTGAAGTGAATTGTAATAATTCTTTGGATTTCATCAGTGTCTGTCATTATTTCCCCCTTCTCATTTCTAATTTTGTTAATTTGGATATTTTCTTTCTGACTTTTGGTTAGTTTGGCTAGGGGTTTGTCTGTCTTACTGACTTTCTCAAAGAACCAACTCTGGTTTTGTTGATTCTTTTTATTTTTCTCTTTGTTTCTAATTTATTTATTTCCAACCTGAGTTTAATTATTTCCTGTCATCTACTCCTCTTGGGTGTTTACTATTTTGTTGTCTTTGCTTTTGTTTTTCTTTTTTGTTCTAGTGCTTTCAGTTGTGCTCAAATTGCTAATATTAGATCTCTTCAGTTTCTTTGTGAATGTATTTAATGCTATGAACTTTCCTCTTAGCACTGCTTTTATTGTGTCCCATAAGTCTGAGTATTTTGTGCATTCATTTTCATTGAATTCTAGAATGTCTTTATTTATTTCTTCCATGGCCCAGTGGTCATTGAGTAGAGAGTTGTTCAGTTTTCATGAGTTCCTAGGCTTTTTTTTTTTTTTTTTCTGTTATTGTTGAAGTCCAACTTTAATCCATGGTGGTCTGATAAGATAAGGGGGCTATTTTAATTTTTTAATACATGTTGAGACTTGCTTTCTTACCGAGTATTAGACTCTGCTGTTAAGGTTGAAGGCCTTACTGAAAGCCAAAGAGCTTGATGCTAAATGACAGACTCCCTTCTTCAGCTGGGTTTCTTCTTCTCCAAGTGATCTGGGGAAACCCCAGATCTTCTTAGGAATGTCATCCAGCCCTCAGGGCGATTACAGGCCCATCCCTTTTCAGATAAGAATTCCATTCAGTGAGCACTTGGGGATTCCTGGAAATACTCTCCACGTTCTAAAGAAAGATCTTAGTACATTAGCTTTGAACCAGTGACCTTTTCCCATACTTCTAGCCATACCTGGAGTTCTTCCCCACCTCTACTTCCCATGGGATAATTAAATATTGTTTTTTCCTTCTTATGATGAAACTATGCTGCTGTATGTATCCCTGGCATGCCTAGCTCCAGCAAATCAAACACATTCACCCTGAAACCCCTCCAGTTGCCTACGATTTATATTACCCTTGATTCATGAAATAAACTCTCTTCCACTCCATTCTTCCACCATGATCATTTGAGACTCGTCATTTATTGTGCCTTCTCCCAAAAAAAAAAAAAAAAAAAAAAAAAAAAAAATTCACTGCTAGACCCCACTCCCCTGGGTTTTTTTTACTGCTGGTCAAACAGTCACTCACTGCTGTCTGGCTCCAGCTTCTAACATTCACTGGCATGCCAGTGTGGATCGCTGCCACCATCTTGCCCCTGCTGCTCTGCCCACCGCAGCGCTTATCTTTTTAGGCAAGTGGCCTGCTGGTTCTTGAAGCAGCCATTTTGTCTACCCAAACCAAACTGGGCTCCCTCCACTGCCTATCGATTTTGGAGCTCTAAGCCTTCATTCATTATAGACAGACCAGCTAAAAGGCATCTGAGCCTCCCAGGAAATGTGTAACCACAACTGAGTGTATGGTCAATTTTGGCAAAGGTGAAGCACTGAGAAGAAAGTATATTTTTATGTATTTGGGCAAAATGTTCCGTAGATATGTTAGGTCCATTTGATTCATAACTTTTATTAGTTCATTATTTCTGTGTTTAGTGTCTGACTGGACAACCTGTCCATTGATGAGAAGGGGGTGTTGAAGTCTCCCACTATTAATATATGGGGTTCGATGTTTAATTTGAGTTTTAGTAATATTTCCTTTATGAATATGGCAACCTTATATTTGGGGAATAAATGTGCAGAATTGAAGTGTTATCCTGGTGGATTTTTTTTTTTTTGATGTGGATGAAGTATCCTGCCTCTTTTGATTAATTTTGGTTGAAAGTCTATTTTATTAGATGTTGGAGTGGCTACTCCACCGTGCTTCTTGGGTCTGTTTTGAAAAATCTTTTTCTAGCACTTTACTCTGAGTTAATGTCTGAGTTTGTTGCTGAAGTGTATTCCTTGTAGGCAGCAGAATGATAGATCCTATTTTTGCATCCATTCTTTTAGCCTGTGTCCTTTTATTAAGGAACTGAGTATACTGATGTTGAGAAATATTAATGACCATTGATTGTTAATTCTTGTTATTTTGATGGCTGTGGTGGTAGTGTGTGTTTCCTTTCTGTTGTTTTTATTCTGGTGTGCAATTATTCATTTCCTGTGTTTTCTTGGGTGTAGTTAACCTCCTTGAGTTGGAGTTTTCCTTCTAGTCTTTTCTATAAGGCTAGATAATGTTTCAATTTGTTTGCTTTCTGTTTTGTTTGTTTGTCTGTTTTTTATCATGTAATATCTTGTTTTCAATGATGACTGAAAGTTTTTTGATATAGTAGTCTGGGCTGCCATCTGTGGTCTCATAGATACTGTAAGACATCTTGCAAGGCCCTTCTGACTTTTTCAAGTCTCTGTTAAGATGTCAGGTAGAATTCTTATAGGTCTGCTTTTATATTTTATTTGGCTTTTTTCCCTTGTGGATTTTAATATTCTTTCTTTGTTCTGTACATTTAATGTTTTGATTATTATGTGGCAGGAGGACTTTTCTGTTCCGATCTATTTGGTGTTCTTTAATATTCGTGTACATTTATAAGCATCTCTTTAGGTTAGGAAAAGTTTCTTCTATTATTTTGTTGAAAATATTTTCTGGGAGTTTGAGCTGGGAATCTTCTCCTTCTTCTATTCCTATTATTTTTTTTTAGGTTTGGTCTTTTCATAGTGTCCCAAATTTCTTGCATGTTTTCTATTAGAAGCTTTTCAGAGGTAATA
This sequence comes from Meriones unguiculatus, assembly GCF_030254825.1. NCBI lineage: Eukaryota > Metazoa > Chordata > Mammalia > Rodentia > Muridae > Meriones > Meriones unguiculatus. The sequence goes on along the minus strand of NC_083356.1, from coordinate 103,675,765 downwards.
TTTTCTTTGACCACTGTGTCAATTTCATCTGCCATATCTTCTATGTCTGAAAGTCTCTCTTTTATCTCTTGTATTCTGTTGATAATACTCATGTCTGTAGTTTTTATTCTCTTACCTAGGTTTTCAGTCTACAGGATTCTCTTAGTTTATTTTTGTTATTGCCTCTAGTATACTTTTAGGTCTTGAACGGTTTGATCCATGTCTTCGTTTGATTGTATTATCTTGTATATCTTTAAGAGAACTATTCATTTACTCTTTAAAGGCCTTTATCATCTTCATTTGGTTGTATTTAAGGGCATTTTCTTGTGGCTCAGCTGTGTTTGAATATCCAGGGCTACTGCAGCAGAGTACCTGGGCTCTGGTGGTACCATATTACCCAGGCTGTTGTTGATTGTATTTTTTGTAGGCCTTTATCCATCTTGTGGTCTTTAGTGCTGGCATGCATCTGGGAATGCAGACAGAGCTGTGGGCTGGGAAATAGAGCACACAGGGACCAGGACATAACTCATCACTGCTTGACTTGTGGGGCTATGGATATACCTGACAGACAAGGTACTAGAGGGGAGGGGTCTCACCCAGTTGTTTCTGGTGCCAGTAGGCCTCTGGGAATGCAGGCAGAGCTGGACAATGGCGCACACACGTGACAGCAGCCACTTGTCTCTTGTTCTTAAAGGGTACCATGATTAGATTTCTGTCCTCCATTTTGAGAATTTCCCCAACTATAAAATTACATTCTACATAATTTTCTTATGAGGACAACACATGTCACTCTTAGAAACCTTAACACCTCTTTAAATTGCCTTGCTAAGTGGCTTCTAACATAAGCGGTCACTTCAGAACTCCTCCTTTTTCTTCTCTTCCTCCTTCTCCTGCTCCTCCTCCACCTTTTGCCTCAACTGTCTACAAGTGACAAGGAAGGTTATTTTCACTTTGGTAGTTAAGTAGTTGGTAAATGATTTCACCTGATTAAGGTCAGTCATCATCAAGGACACTGACAACCTCAAACTGAGCACATTACTACGGAAGGTATGAGAAATCATCTAGGGCCTCATTGCTTTATGTTGCTAGTCCCTTATCTGGGCATTTCATTCAGGTTTAGTGTGAGGCTTCTTACTCTGTACAATATTCACAGAATCAATGTTCAATTAACAAAGTATGGATCCAATTGAGTGAATGGCAGCAGTAAACAAAACCCAGAAGTCCTTGCTGTTGTTAGTTCCTTGCCGGTTATAATGAAGACTACTGAAAGCTCAGGATTAGTTTTACCCTTGTAAAGTTTTCATCTATAGTCATTGTGACAGGAAAGCTGAGGTCTTCCAACCAAGTATTAAGTATTAGCAAGTCATTGAATATTTTGTCAACTTTCCTAATACATGCTTTTGTAACCTAATAGGGTTACAAAATAATACAATATAATGTACACTAGAGGAATGCCATAAGGAGTACTTTATAACAGAACATGTAATATACGATCTAATGTATGATTGATGTAGTAGAGAGTTACTGCATTTTAGTTTAGTATATGTTTGGTATGGAAGAAGGATTTTCCAGTCAACTAATTTTGCTCATTCCATGTCTTATTATCTCTCTTGAACTCGATGCTAGCACTCAAGAAACGTTTATAGGCTTCTGCTATTTGTCAGTTCTCTGCGTCTTTCATTATATAGTCATTATTATTTTTTTAATTATTTTTTATTTTTTACCTTAATTACATTTTATTCATTTTGTATCCCAGATGTAGCCCCCTCCTTCATTCCCTCCCAATCTCACCCTTTTCTTTTCTCATCTCCTCCCATGCGCCTCTCTAAGTCCACTGATAGGGGAGGACCTCCTCCCATTCCATTTGACTATAGCTTATCAGGTCTCATCAGGTTGGCTGCATTGTCTTCCTCTGTGGCCTAGCAAGGCTGCTCCCCGCTCTTGGAGTGGGGGAGGCCAAAGAGCCAGCCACTGTGTTCATGTCAGAGACTGCCTCTGTTCCTCTTACTAGAGAAAGCCACTTGGACCCTGAGCTGCCATGGGCTATAACTGAGCAGGGGTTCTAGGTTATATCCATGAATGGACCTTGGTTGTAGTACCAGTCTCAAAAAAAGACCCCTGTGCCCAGATATTTTGGTTCTGTTGCTTTCCTTAAAATCTGTACACCTAAAGAAGCTAAACAAGAAGTAGGACCTGCAGTAAGATGATCAATCCTCACTTAGAAAGACAAATGGGATGGACATCAGAAGAAGGAGAAAACAAGAACAGGACAGGAGCATACCATAGAGGCCCTCTGAAAGACTCTACCTAGCAGTGTATCAAAGCAGACGCTGATAATTTTAACCAAACTTTGGGCAGAGTACTAGAAATCATATGAAAGAAGGGGGCATTAGTAAGACCTGGATAGCCATTATTATTTTGACACACAGAAAAAATAAACTTCATTAGAAAATCAAACATTTAAAGCAAAAGCTGAAATGTGTTTTCTTAGCAGCTTTTGAAGCACAGTGAAATTCGTTTAACAAGACATCTCCATGTGTAACATGAATGAATCTAAAGTCAAGATTGACCAAAGCCAGAAAACTGTAAGTTCACAAAAACAAGAGGCATGCCACCCTTCAAAGCAAAACTCACAAGGTACTGGCAGTTTCAATTTATCTTTACTACGCCAAATTTCATTTGGCTTCAATGGAAAAGGTACTTGTTTGTGAATGTTCTTGTTCTTTCCTTCAATGCAAAATCTGATTAAGAGCCAGCCACTGTGTTCATTTCAGAGACTGCCTCTGTTCCTCTTACTAGAGAAAGCCACTTGGATCCTGAGCTGCCATGGGCTATAACTGAGCAGGGGTTCTAGGTTATATCCATGAATGGACCTTGGTTGTAGTATCAGTCTCAAAAAAAGACCCCTGTGCATACATACACACCACATACATACAGCACCTGACATTATGGAGTGGGCACAGGAAGGACCAGAGGGAGATTATCTCCCCAGGAAGAGGGGTAATGTTTAACTACTGAATGAGGCCAAAAGCCCAGTGCTGGAACTCAACTCTTTTCTCTCCCAGCAGTTGGCAAAATACTAAATATAAAGAGTGTTCTATAGCTTCTGAGTTAAATGAATGATTTTGTAGATCAAACTGTAATTGGTGAGTTATTCTGCCACAAACTCTGGCTGATCTCTCAGTTTAATTCAATTATTTAAGAATAGGAATTTTGAACTCAAGGCTTGTCTAGAGGCTCTGTGTTACCAGGAATGAATGTTATATTAATTGATACATTCCAGTTTCTTCTCTTGAAGATGAAGTTCAACTATGAAACATGTGGTTTCCCTAACAAACTTCCTTTGACAAAATTTGATAGAGGTTCTATTTTCCTACCCCATATCCCAAAGACACAGTCAACAATAGGCATTACAAGGATTTCTTTGAAATTTTTTTTGTGATATTATTGTTCAAATAGTATCCAATTTTTTCAGCTATTTAATTTATGCTAAGGAAGCCAGGCCTTCCACTACAGTAAACCATAAATTGCTTGCTACTTTTAAAACTCATGTAATTTTCAGATAAATGTAGCTTTCACCTTTAATTAAAGAAACTTGCTTTTGCAACTGATGGAGACTAACACTGATATCTCAATGGGTCACAATTATGAGAATGTGTGTCCATGGGGTGTACGACACCTACAATGCACAATGAGCAAATGAAAGTTCTCTGAGAGCAGGAAATATGCCAGATGCTTCTTAGGCATCGCATAGCTCCAGTAATTCCTGTCGGACATTTGAACAACAGAAGTCAAGAGATTCTTGAGAGTTTGAGTAGAATAAAATGGAATATTTTACTTCAGTTCATAAAAGGAATGATTGGGGGTAGATAGCTAACTCTGACAGGGAAATGTGCCCACTTGTTAAGATCATTATTTCTAAACACTATAGACGGTAAAGGCAACTAATATCTTTTTATTGTCATATTTTTTTACCACCATATTCTAACTTCCACAGGACAAATGCCATTTTCCTGCCTATTCTTATATCCATGGTGCTAAGAATAATCTGTAGCCTTAAGTTGTTCATACAGACATTTTAGATGAAAAAAAAAAAACTTTGTGAAATGATTTTAAAAACAAAAAATAATGCTTCATTTTCTTTTTCTTTTGTCATGAGAATAAAGCTATTCAAAAGCTACCTCACTCGAAGCCTTTGGCCTTTCAGCTTTCCAAGAACTTCCAAGTAAAAGAGTAAAATAAAAAATACTACAAAAGAGAAAAGAATTCCATTTTTTTTCTCTCAAAACAATATCAGAGCAAAAATAAAAATGAATGTAGAGTATGCTTGGTTTTCATTTTCCACAAAGCTTTCAGATGTTTTCTTTCATTCACTTATTTTTTTTTTACATAGTTCAGTTCAAAGTCATTCAGTAATACAAAGCTTCAAATGTTGAAGATTCCTTGCAATGTCATTCTCAGTCTTCACAAAGGTGAGAGCCACTCCAACAGGAAGCAGGTGCTGGAAGTCACAACATCAGCAACAAATAAAGCCCTGAACTAAAGATTAAAGTGAGAATACATTGACTTCAGTTTGCAGCTCAATGATAGTTGTTAATAAAATGTTTATGAGTCAGAAACTGTAAAAGGATGCTTGATGCTCAGCCTCCTCAGTCCCCAGAACATTCTCGTAACCAACTTCTCTAGTGATCCTAGGTCCAGCCTTGGTCCACCCCCCCAAAAAAAAATCTCTTCTTACATATGAGGGTCTCCATCTTTTGGGTCTATTTTTACTTTGAGTTAATCGGGTGAGATTATACTCCTTTCAGACAGTGTAATCTGGGCTTTAGTTTGCCACAGCTGGTAGAATTGCTTGCCTAACACACAGAACTCTCCGAATTTGATGCCAAGTACTGCAAAAGACAGGCCTGGTTATTCATAGTTGCAATCCCAAGAGTCAGGAGGAGAAGGCAAGAGAATCAGAAGCTCAAGGTTATTCATGACTAAGTCACACAAAATAGAAAATGTTCAACTAATCTACAAATAACCTATCATAAGCAACATTATATTGTTCACCCATACTTGGTAGCCCAGTCAAAATGATTAAAAAATATTAACTAAGATTCTCATAATTCTTGTTTATGGAAAAGATAGACTATCATATTCAGATGCATAAACACCATGACAATGACAATTATATATATTCAGATACATAAAATATTCAGATATATAAACACCATGACAATGACATATATAAATTATATATATATATATATATGTATATATATATATATATATATATATATATATATATATATATATATATAACAATGACAGGTATATAAACAAAACACTAAATATGTGCTAAAATAGGCCAGGCCATTTAAATTTTTCTTTAAAGCCCATTTCTAATTTTTTTTTCTGTTTGCTGTGGCAAAATACCTGATAAAAACAACTAAGGGTATAATAGGTTTATTTTGACTCATAGTTTGAGAGGGGCTACATTCCAACATGGTGGAAAATTGTGATAGGTGTAGTGTCTAACTGTGACTGAAGGAGTGTGAAGTGATGATCATGTGTGTCCACACACAGTTAGCAGACTGACACTTCACTGTTTTCCAGGCTATTCAGTCCAGCAACCCAGCCTGTTCAACGATGCTGCCTGTGTCAGAGTTGGTCATTCATCCTCATATCTCTAGAAATGCCCACACAGATATGTCCAGGGGGGTGTCTTCTATGTGATTTTATAATCCCATCAAGCTGACAATAAAGAATAACCATCCCATTGTGACCAGAAAACTGTTTTTCTATCCTTTCTTCTTCTTCCTCTTTCATCTTCTTTTTTAATCTAGCAAGTTATTATATTCTGCAGAGAAAAATAGAAGATGGTACAGAAAAAAAAAACAACAAATCACATTCATAGTCAGACTGATTTTCTTATTCTAATCACAGTAAAATTGAATATTAATTTCACATGTGTATCTTTGCCCATGTTTCTCTCATATTATGTAAATGAAGTTCATTGTATCATAGGCACAATTGTTTTATTGCAAAGACTATGTAAAAATTATTGTTGATTATTTTGAAGTACATCAGCTAAAACTGAAAAGAAAGCAAAATGCTAATATACTTTATGTCTCAAAATATTTTTATTATGAAGAAAATTGTTTTTATTTAGGAGGTAGTAGGTTTCTGTGCTTTTTTTGACAATATGTCAGGAATGTTTGATGAGTCATAAAAAGTAATTTCATTAAAGAGTGGGTCATAATTTTTGGACCTATGCTTTACACCTACTTTCATAAATAGTAATAGTAGTTTTATTTTTTCAAAGAAACAGGTTCTTTGAAAACACAGTAAAATATAAGTCAGTCGTACTCGAAATTTTGAATAGCTTCCTCTATTTTGAAATCAGTTTTCCTTTTTTTAAATTAACTATCTTGCTGTCACTATTCACTGTCATATTAATAACTACTGTTAACCGGAGCTTAGGACAAAGACAGTAGATACCAATTCATCCAAGGTCCCATTCCATGTTCAAAACACCTTCCACATTATCTCAAAATCGCTCATCACTTAGAATACCCTTTGCTAGCTTCCTGCTGTGTTACTTAGAGGACTCTTCATCTATGTGAATGGAAAATAGTGCTTTTTGCTGTCTTTGGTTATTCTTTTGCTTATTTGTTTTGTTTGCATTTCTTCTTTTCCTTTTTTCAAGGAGATAGGTCGATTTTTGATTAGAGTTGAACAAAGGATTTGACAAAAGTTTGGGAAGTCTTTTAGCTTCACATTCCTCAGGTCTTATAAGTTTAAAATTGAAATTAAGAACCTAAAGGACATGATGAAACCCATTTCCCTGTAATAAACAGATTTCCCCAAATCCAGAAAAGAGGAGAACAGCACCGTGGCTCCCAAGAGCAGAGGAGACAAAGAGGAAGAAGAGTCAATGGTTGGAATGAGTTATTGCTAACACAGCCACGAAGCAAAAGTTAAATGGTGAAAACTATTACAGATAATTAAGAAAGAATGACTTTGGCACACCTGGATGTGGACTGAGTTTTGCTCTCTGACTGTGAACATGGACTTTCCACTTACAGCACAGGTCCCTTCTTTTAATGTAGCATGTTTCATCAGCATCTGTACACTTTGGCAAGTGCTCTGAAGACCAGCTGACAACTATCACAAGAGAGGTCTCCTCCCATCTGTGTTCTTCTTGTCCTTGTGCTTCCTTTAATGCAGCCAGAGTCAGCTTTTCTTTGGCAGCCACATCACACTAATGATCAACACTACAGACAACCAAATATTCCAAATTTTTTCATTCATATCACCATTAAATTATAGCTTTTCAGACTTGTAACAATTTTTGGCTTAATATTGAATATTAACTAATTAATGTGTACCTTTTAAAATTTAAAACTCTCTTAAAATGTTCTGTTTCTGATCTTCAGTTTGGGGTGTGTTTTCATCATTAAGCTCTATAAAAACCTTTCCCTGTTTTAGTTACTATTATAAATTTTCCATTATTCCCAGATGCCTACTCTTCTAGATTCTTAGCAGCATTTCCTCAGCTGTATCCACTGCAAGGTCTTTGATAACTAGACACTCACAACACATAGTTATTTGTGTATAGAGAAATGTGAAGTTTTTTATGTCCACTTAGTTAACAAATGGGATTTTGTAGAACTTTCTCCATTTAAATGTACAATATGAGATTCTCAAATTTTATGAGTGCTTGATTTGTTAAGAAGTGGACTGATTATTATTATTATTATTATTTATTATTATTATTATTATTATCATTATACAATGTATTCACTTTGTATCCTGGTTGTAGCCCCTCCCTCATCTCCTCCTGGTCTCACCCTCCCTCACTCTTTCTCACCTATCCCTCACCCTTAGTCCAATGATAGAGAAAGTCCTCCTCCCCTACTCTCTGACCCTAGCCAACCCTAAGAGGAAAAGGATTCAGGCAGTTCTACTGAAAAGTGTATTTTCTTTCTAGTCTGTGGCAATTGGGAATATGCTTAAGGGCATCAGAATTTCTTAGCCAAGGTCAGTGTTGAGCCACTTATCTTCATGCCTTGGTTCCTAGCAGCCCATTAGTACAAGTCCAGGTAGTGTATCATCTTCCGGTGTGTGGTCTATACGATGTTGTGTGAAGTTTGTGAAACACTGAGTGTTTTCTAAGTGGGGATATTGGAGCACAGAGAAAAAAAATAACCAATTTGTAGAAAATAGTCTCCAAGTTTAGTATAGTGCTTCTAGGTTAAGTGTCTTTAGGAGAATTATCTGTTTATGCTTCCAAAAGACATTTTCATTTGTCCTGTAAGCAAAGAAACCCATTCAACTACCTTAAAATGTATTCTGGTCAAAACAGCAGAATTAGAAGGAATTTACAGAGAAAGTCTATGTGGAGACACTGGTGACCCTCTGCTTCTTCCGCTGCCTCAAACTCTGTTGAGGTGACTTGATACTGCCCTAGTGAGTTCTTTTAAACATTGTTTGAGGACTCTGTATTTGAATTTTTTTTTTTTTGCCTTGTTTCTTTCTGTATCATAATTGGTACAAGACAAGTTATTAAATTCAAGGTTTTCCTGATTTTGGGGAGCAAACCTCTCACCATACCTGTATGTGCAAATGTACACACGCATCGTGGGTTATATAAAAGATGGTCGGCCTGCTTCTGTGCAGCAAGTTCTCTGGCATTCCCTTTGGATTAAAACAGTTTCACCCAAGCCTGTGCAAAGAGGAAGATGCTAGCTACACTTTAGGAGAGAAGATAGGTGTCCTTGGTGGCATTTTGAAAGCCCACATACCGTGAAGCTCCATAGAAACCCATGAAGTGTTAATGTCGGTAGGAGAGGAGACCGTATCAGTCTCTTTGCATGCATGTTCACTAGCATGTATGAATATTTTTGATAATAGTCATCAACAAAGAAGTTTCTTTTATTTTCCTGGTGAGTAATGATGTGGGAAGTTTCTTCACGGTGCTCCCCAATCGCATATCTGCTCTTTTGAAATGTCGATTTCCTTCTTAGCTTTATTTTTTTATTTTTTCCTGTTGAGTTCTTTACAAATTCTGGAAATTCAATCCTTGTATAATACAGTGAATAGGTTTTCCTACTGTTGTGATAAACAGCACAACAGAAATCTACTTGATGAGGAAAGGATTCATTTCATAGTATGCTTTCAGGTAACAGTCTATCAATGAAGGAAGTTGGATTAAGAACTCCAGGAACATATGACCTTGAAGCAGGGGCTGCTGCAGAGACCGTGGAGGGTGTTGCTTACTGGCTTGCTCCTCGTGGTTTGTTCAACCTGCCTTCTTATTGCACCCTGGACCACTAGCCAGGGGTAGCACCATTCCCAGTAAGCTGGAACCTCCCACATAAATCATCAAAAAAATACACCACAGATTTGCCCCCAGGCTAATTTGGTGGCAACGTTTTCTCAAGTGAGTTTTCCTCTTCTTCAGCCTGTGTCAAGTTGACATAAAAAATGGCCATCATGGGAATTTTACAAGTATCTCATCCTATTCTGCTTTTTTTCCCCTGTACTGTGCTGTGTCATTGGTTGTATGCAATATTTTTGTTCTGGATATTTTCACCTTGTGATGTTGCTTCTGTTGTTTGTACTCGTGCAGTCACACACCCCAAACCTTCCCAGATCAGCATACTACAGATTTTGCCTCTTATTTCTTTTACAAAATTAATAGTTTTGGATTTTATATTTGCTTCTTCTCTTTTGAGTAGATATTTGTAGGTGGTGAAAACCTAGAGCCTAGTCACTTTCTCCAACTTTCTCCAAACTGTGTCTTGTAAGATTTCCTGGAAACATACGTAGGTGATAATTTCTTTTCTTATGAAGGTTAATGGTTCCCAGGACGAAAGAAAGAAAGAGAGAAAGAGAGAGAGAGAGAGAGAGAGAGAGGCAATACGTGCTTGCTTTCCCCCCTGAAACCCCTCTGATGCATTGCCTGGACATCTCCTTTCAGGTTTGTCTTTGCTGCTAGGTTGGCTACTATGTTTTTGGTGTATTTTGAACTCGGTAATGAATGACTTCAGCTTTGTTTCTTTCAATTCTGGATTTTTTTTTTAAATCAGGGGTCTTTTTTTGAGCTAAACAAATCTTTACATACTGTTTTCTATTCCCATGCCATTGGCATATTGATAAGGATTGTGTTGAATCTGTAAGCTGCTTTGGGTAATACAGACTTCTACAAAATCACTTTTCTTCATCCATCAATATGGGGTGCCTTCTTTTTTTGTCTAGCTGCTGCAGTCTCTGTCATTGATATTTTGTTATTCTCATCCCAGAAATTGTTCAGGTCCATAGCTAATCAGTTCCTACTCATTTTAATTTTGTTGATAGTAATAATGGGATTGTTTTCTTGATTTCATTGTTAGTTGTTTGGCTATTGGTGTACACAAATGCCACCAATGGGTCAGGGAGATGGCTCAAAGGACAAAAACACTTGCCATGCAAATGTAAGGAGTTGAGTTCAAGTCTCCAGAACCTTAATAAAGGCAGGTGCAGTAGCAAGTGCCTGAAAAATCACCCTGTTCCTCTGATAACACGGGAGTGAACAAGAGAATCCCTGCAAAGTCATCGGCAGGTCAGCCTGGCATAAGCAACATAGATCAGAAACAAAGAGGAGACTTTTCATCAAAGCAAAGTAGAATTTGATGAACAGCACTTGATTCTGCAATCTGACCTCCAGACACATGTCATGGCATATTCATGCCCACATCATACAACTATATGAAAACATATCATGTGTATGCAGACATGTGACATTACACACACACACACACACACACACACACACACACACACACACACTTTTTAAATGAAATAATTAAAAGAAAATCTATTCACTATGGTTTACTTATTTGTCTCCAGCAACCTTGTGAGTTAATTTTTCCCTTAAAAGTGTACTGGTAGAATCTTTCCTCTAGGTATAGAATATGCTGGGTCCCTGTCACTTTCTTGATTTTTTATTGTCTTGGATATCACATGCTGTTTTCTCCTTTTCTTACATCTCTTTGGCTTTTGGTGGGTTTCTGTGTTGATAGTTTTGATCTGTCTTTGTTTTTCTTTCATGAATTTATTCTGCTCTCCAGTTTTGCACTCTTTCATGAAAAGATACTTCCTCCATTCATTTTAGTATAAGTCTTCCTTAAGCCTTTCTTGTAGCGTTGATTGGCTGAAAAGGAAATCTCTGGTTTTTTTTGTTTGTTTGTTTGTTTGTTGTTTTTTGTTTGTTTGTTTGTTTTCTGATCTCAAATTTCTCTTTCATTTCATAAGATTACTTTTGCTGGGTATAGTTATCACAGTTGGTTTTTTGTTTTTGTTTTTTTGTTTTGTTTTGTTTTGTTTTGTTTTCTGACTTTGAATATACCATCCTAATCTCTTCAGGTTTATAAGGTTACTGCTGGAAACTTTTTTTCTTAGTCTTTTAATTGTTCCCTTGTTGTGATTTAATTCTTTTCTCTTACCAGTTTACTAATAACGTGTCTTAAACAGATGCTTCATGAAATGTGTTAAAATACTATTGGTCATATTGGAATTGGAAGCCTATACTACTTTGTTTTTAAGATTGGTTAGGTTTTTCATAAAAGACATTATTGAGTTCTTTTTCTGTGTCTTTTCTTTTCTGTGCCTTGTGTTTCTGAAATGTTTGAAATATTTGATCTCCATAGCATCTGACTGATTTCTAATTTAATTTTCTATCTCATAAAGCTTCCCTTAAGCCTAGCAATCCTTTCTTCAACCTCGATCATGTTTCTGTGGATGTTCTCCATTGTATGTGTATCTAAATTACTTTGTGTTATCTCCATGAGTTTTATTAGTTCATTTTATTATCTCTATCTCTTTTATAAGTTTCTCATTTATATCACAAATTGTCTTCTTTGTTTAATTAAATTTTCTATGTTCTCTTGAACCTCATTAAGTTTCTTTTAGAAGAGTGTTGCCTTGAATTCTTTTCTTTTAAAGATTTTATTTACTTATTTTAAATTTATTTTTATTTATTGTTTATTACAATTTATTCACTTTGTATCTTGGCTGTAGCCCCCTCCCTCGTCTCCTCCCAGTTATGTATGAGTGTTATATCTGCATGTGCACCTACATGCCAGAAGAGGGGATCAGATGCCAGCATGGATGGTTGTAAACTACCATGCTGTTGCTGGGAATTGAACTCAAGACCTTTGAGGGAGCAGACAGTGTTCTTATCTACTGAGCCATCTCTCCATCCCTGTCTTTGATTCTTAATCAGATATTTCACCAATCTCCTGTCTTTTGAGTCTATTTACAGAATGTTTGTTTGGTGGTATTTAGTTTGTTTGTGCTTTTTTTGTCCCTATATTGTTGGTATTTGTGTACCAAGTGAGTCACTTACCTCAACAATTTTTTGTTAAGGTGGCTTCTATAGTAAAAGACTTCCTACCAATGATTTTTTTTTTCTTGGATACTGGCTGTATTATCTTTATTGACTTTGCTTCCACCACTGTGTAGTTACTTTAGTTTTAATCAGTGTGGGATACATCTGCAGGTATCTCTATGCACCAGACTTCAGGGTTTAGAGGACTGATCTTCAAGGCACAACACTCACCTTTGGGTCTGTGATAACTATCAGCCTTCACATACTGAGAGAGAACAGGTCACTACGGTGGCCCCAAGTATGTATGGCACAAAATTTCTAGCAATGAGATGGTGTAGAGTTAAAAATGGATGAATGAAACCCTACATTTACCTCCTACAGCGTCAATGGGTTAAACTTCTGTGAAGTTGTTTATGGAAATTGTATGTATCCATAGAATCGTACATACCACATGGAGACAAACGATTTTGTTTTCTATAAAATTTAAACTACTTCTCCTCTCACTTCCTCCATATCCAATCTAGAATACTAAAACTACATGTAACCATCATATAGATGAGAAGAACAGCAAGAGAGTTAATGGAGGAAAGTTATGATCTTCAGGATTTTTAGCCAATCTAACAGCAAGTAAGAGTTACTGTTAGTTTATCTCAGAGACACTTATACATGTTTTTTTTTTCTTATTTTCATTGACATTAGCTTAAAGAGAGACCAAATAATAAAGAAAATAAAGAGATTTATGCAGATAGTATAAAATGTATTTGCGTGACAATAGCAGTTACTCCTTCATGAAAGAACATGCCCTATATCTTTACCAGCATCTTTCCCTTTTTTTTTTCAAATATGTTCACTGTTTTTCTGTTTCATGAATGTTAAAAAGTAAAATGTTATGAATTAAAGTCACCCAAAATAATGTTTTGGTTTATATATCCCAGTGCAGAAAGATTTCTCAATTAGTGTAATTAACATTTCAATTATCATTTTGCTTTTAACAATGAGAATACCTAAGTCTACACTTTGCAAATTTCAACTATTCCAAGAAAAGATATCATTATTGCTGGCAGTTTTCAGTCTGGAATTTATATTTCTAGAAATTGCTCATGTTACAAATAAAATTTTATGCCTTTGGCCAGTATCACTCTGATTCTTTTACATTTAAATATGTAGAAACCACTATTACAAACTAAGTTTCTCAAAATTTGACATTTTTAATTCCAAACACAGGAGGCATTAAAGATTAGTTGTCTTTCTTATCTTTGCATCTTTGACAGTCTGTATGATCCCAAAGGGGAAACTTTCCTTTTCAGTACGCAATTTTATTCTAGTGTTTATGAATTACATGTTACAATTATTCAGGTATTAAATTTATGAGTATTTATATAGTAGTTTTAATTACATACACACATACCACAGTTGCTTCATCTACACATACAACAATGAATATTCTATATTGCTATAATAAATGGTGAGATATAGTTTTCTTTTTAATTTGTTGATTTCATTTGTATTTAAACCAAGACATGGATTTGATGCTTACATTGTTGTAATTTAGAACAACACTGAGCTTTATGCAAGAAGAGCAAGTTCATCTGCAAAATATATAGTTGATTCAAATTAAAATTATCTTTATATTTGAGACTAAGAGTTTGCAATATTAGACTTCTTTTATCAATTTCCCAGTTCCATGCATTTAAGTCTATGTCACTCTCTATTAATGATGTGCGTTGAAGTTTACATTCAGTTTCCATTTAACAGTCATCACTGATGGCTTTGTCATATGTCAGGCACTGTCACCAGTCTGGAAAGATCGCAATCAAACAAAGAGACAAAATGTTCATCCTTTCATAGAGTTTACATTTTACTATGGGAAGTAGAAATTTTAAAGAAAACAAAACAAAACAAAACAAAAAAACAGCAGTAAACTGAGTTATTGAGTGTGATGAAGGAAGGGAAAGCGGGCTGGCAGTAAAAATCCACAGCTGTAACTAATACAGCCAGAAAAGACATACTAGAGGTCACATTTGAGCACAGGCCAGAAAAAAGATGAGGAAGTGAGTCACACTAGTGTCTGGAGAAAGAATGTGGCACGAAAGGAAATGGGTATGGGAAGGCCACGGGTTGGAATGTGTCTGGCACATTACAGGAACAACAATGATTCCAGAGTAGCTGGTATTCTCAAAATGACTAACTTAGGATCTATAGATGCCCAGAAGGGCTTTGGACTCACTGGTGAGAAGATGGATAAATCAGGGAACTTTTAAGCAGATATAATTTACAAGTTATAGAGGTATTACTGAAGCCACAATTTTCAGAAGTCTTTTCCAAAATATGAGACCATAGATAATAATTTTCAGTGGAACCTAAAGCACATCTACCAAGGCTAGCATGAAACACATGTAGAACAATGATGTATTCACAGCTTATGTATGCAAATCATGTTATGAGATGGGAAAATCTAAGCTAACTGTAGGAAAAGCTCTCTAATTTTAAGCTGTGTCACTTAGCGGGACTAAGTGATAATACATAGAATCGGTAATGCTATATTTACACCATGCTGCAAGGGATTACTTGAATTGAAGGCAGCATCCTATACTAAAAGCAACAGATGAAAACTTGACTTTGAGAATGCTATCTGCCATACCTCTGTGCCAGAGAACATAAAGAATGACCCAACCTAGAGCTAGTTTTCAGGAGATGTTACTTCTCTTCTTTCTCTTCCTACATGAGAGCAATGTCCTATTTTAGTTTGACGATTGGACCAGCAAGTGATCAACAAGCTAGGAAGTGTTAATGGTTTTGATACAAAGTGGACCTGAAGGTTTATGTGTTGGAGACCTAGTCCCCAGATGGTGCTTCTGTTTCAACGTGATGAGGTCATGAGGTGCTAATCTCATCATTGATGGGATATTAGAAGTTATGCTTGTGTTTATGGAAGCAAGTCACTGGGACTATGTCTTTGCGTAAACTTACACAACCCAGTTCTAGATCTCTCTCTGCTCAGAAAAAAATCGGCTGAGCATACTGCTCTGCCATGCCTCCTGCCATGATGCTACCATACCACAGACCTAAGCAACACCAGGCCAAATAAATCTCTCTTCCTTTTGACTTATTCCTAGAAATCAAATATAAGGATTCCCATTACATACACTTACTTCAAAGCAGATATTTTTATATGACAGTAAAACCAAACATGTACACTGAAAGTAAAATTGAAAAGTTGTATCTGGACCTGATGACTAGGAGTCAAAAGTAGAAAATGAAAAAAAAAAATCCATGTAAATTCAAGTCTATATAATCACAGTAAATGTCATAATGTAAACTATGAGAAAGTTGTCAAAATTAAAATAGAATTGTTAATTTAAAATTTTAAGACAAATTTTCTTTTTCCCTCCCAATCCCACCTTCCCTTCCTTATTTCCTCCTATGCTTCTTTCCAAGTCATCTGTTAGGGGAGGTCCTCCTCCCCTTCCATCTGACTCTAGCCTATTAAGTCTCATCAGGACTGGCTGCATTGTCTTCCTCTGTGGCCTGGTAAGGCTGCACCCACTGGAGGGAGAGGTGATCAAAGAGCCAGCCTCTGAGTTCATGTCAGAGACAGTCCCTGTTCCCATTACTAGGAAACCCACTTAGAGACTGAGCTGCCATGGGCTACATCTGAGCAGGGGCTGTAGGTTATCTCCATGAATGATCCTTGGTTTGAGTATCAGTCTCAGAAAAGACCCATGGACCCAGAGTTTTTGATTTTGTTGCTTTCCTTGTGGAGCTCCTGTCCCCTCCAATCTTTCTATCTCCCACTTCTTTCATAAGATTCCTTGCACTCTACCCAAAGTTTGGTTATGAGACTCAGCATCTGCTTTAATACACTGCTGGGTAGAATCTTTCAGAGGTCCTCTGCAATGGGCTACTCTCCTGTTTCCTGTTTTCTCCTTCTTCTTATGTCTGTCCCATTTGCCTTTCTGGGTGAGAATTGATCATCTTAACCAGGGTCCTCCTATTTGCTTAGCTTCTTTAGGTGTACAGATTTTAGTATGTTTATCCTATATTATATGTCTAATATCCATTTGTAAATGAGTATATATCATGTCTTTCTGCTTCTGGGATACCTCACTCGACCATTTTTAGATTCCACTATTTGCCTGCAAATTTCATGATTTCCTTCAGTCTTAAAAAAAGAAAAAGAATCTAAAACTTCTACAATCCAAAGGTTCTAACAACCGTTAAGAGACTGTATCAAAAGCTTCCCAGGATTATCTTCCTGGACATGTTAAAATAATTATGAATCGAAATCAATTTTGTGAACCATATGTACATATTAGAAGATTAATCCATACCTTCTCTGCACCTTGCTTCCACATGTTGAGAGTTGGAATCTAGAGAAGTCATTTGCATACAAATTTAAATCATTGGCCATTTCCTAACTAATAGCATCATCGACAGATGCACTGGTAAGTCATTATTTCCACCATGATAAGGACTTAGTTAAAAGAGGGGATCATAGAGGTGGAAGAGATGAATGAGTCCATGGATGCTCCATAGTCCACACTGATTGAATCAAATTCTAAATCAAGCACAAATAGAATGGGAGTGCTCATCTCTTGACTATTTTTTCTTTTTTGAAGAAGATTCATGATTTTATGTATTCATAAATACACTCTGGGACATAAAAATGTACACGTCTATGTGGACTTTAGAATGTCTGATGGAAAAGATAGGGACAGAGAAAGCAGAGCTGAGTGTGTGGGAGGCACTTCTCTGTGAATAAGCTGTTAGATGACAATCAACTTACTGAGCTAAAATATTAATATGATGAGTGAATAAAGATCATGTTTGTTGTCCATACTTCATCTCATAGGCAAGAATATTGTGTCAAAAGGACACACCGATTACCTTCCTGTTGACTCATTTTCACATTTCATGCTAAATGAATGCAAGAACTTAAAAAAAAGAAAGAAAGAAACCAAGAAGCTACCTTTTTGATCAAACTGGGTTTGGGCGGGGTGGGGGGAGGAGAAACTTATTCTTCCTGGAAGTGAGGGCAACTCTTTGTTTCAATTGAGCATCTAAGATGCATTCAAGAAGAAAGAATTAGGTAGCTGAAATATTTTGTTGTTGTTGTTCTTTAATATTTGAAACTTAAACCTTCTGCAATAGTATGTGTGGAGGAGCTGTAAGGCACGAAGGATTGATAGTGAGAATGTGAGGAAGGGTCATAAAAAATGTACCGTTGGATATAAAGTGTCTCTCCAAAAGTTAAAAGTTTGGTCTTCAGGTTCTGACTCTGGTCAAGAGAAGGTGACTGGGTCACTAGGGCTCTGACGTAATCAAAGGATTGATCAATGGATGGATTTAAATAGAACACTGGCACTGTAGAATTACTGTGGAAGATGGAACATCAATGAATAAAGATGGTCACTGAAGAGCATGGACTGGAAAAAAAAATATGTTGGACCCATTTCCTTCCTGGTACTATGTCCTAGTTGCCTGAGATGAACATTGTAACATGTCTTTCCACCATGATGCTTGATCTCATCATGGAACAAAAAAACAAACCAAACCAAACTAAAACAAAACAAAACAAAACAAAACAAAACAAAAAAACAAATAAATAAAAACATCCTAATCAGCTGACCTTTAGCTGAACCCTCTTAAACCATAAGATAAACTAAATCTTCCTCCCTTTAAACTGTTTCTGTCAGGTTATATAATGACAAGAGAAAAAAAATCCAATTAACACAAATAACACATGCTATAAGCATCGAAGCTATAAGAAATGAAAGGACTAAAAAAGTACTGTGTGAGATTGCAGCATTTGCATGCCTTCATGCAGGAACTAAGCCCATGCAAAGAAGCTTTTACTGCCCAGAGTCTTGGCTCAACTCATTTTGCTCATGTTCATTGCAAAGTGTGAGTTGCTCACTGTCTCCTGATAAAAAATGGCATTCCCATCCTTCCTGTCTAACAAGTGACTGAATAAAATAACGTTCAAACTTACATCTCATTCATGTTATCGAAATTTTGTTTCTGTTAAAAAACATTTAGCTAGCTCTACATGCATGGGAATGCCGTTTGAGAGCTGAATAAATGTCCTTTCTCAGCGCTAATGACTTCTCAGTATTTTATGTAAGTACTCACATATTGCCCATTTTAGACTCCAAAGAACTCTCACATAGATTATATGGTAATAAAATTGAATTCAAATTTAACATTAATTAAACCTTATTATAGTTGCATTGATTTGGAAGAGAGTTCAGACAACAGCGGAGAGTGTGGCATTCAGCCTCTTACTTGAGGGTCTGGCAATGACAAGGAAGAGTGCAGAAAATGACAAGTTCTATCTTTCTAGTGAGGATGATTAGACAACCTTAAAAGGGCCTTGGTATCTGTAGAATGTAGTATTTCCCTTGATCTTGATGATGCGTAAGGTGAAGATTATGTCTGTCACCAAATAGAGATGCATAAAGTGAAAATTCTAAAACTTAAATATATGGTTCACCATTCTTCAACTTTTAAAGAAATTTTGACTGGATTAAATAATGTTAATTTTAAAAGAAAAAAATCAATCACTTTATATCCAGTAGTTGTTTATTTCAGATCATTTAATGAGTGAAATGAATGGGTCCTTTGTGGTGATGTAGTTAAGCCTTGGACAATGGAATGTAAAAGCTAATTGAAGTCTTCTGTGGCAAACTTGGTTGAGAGGACTAGAAAGGAAGAAGCTTCCAATGACAGGTTGTTCTTACACTTTACTCTGGAGACTACTTCTCCTGCCATAAGTGATGCTCAGAGCCCCCATTCACACCATTGCCATGAAAACTGAGTGAAATGACATAAAGATGCAAGCACTGTGTTCTGTTTACCCTCTCTACTAGAGAAACAAAATTCTTGTTTTATGGAGACCTTGAATCTATTAAATACCAACTTCCCTTTACTGATTAAATCTTTGCTGAATTTTTATGTCAGGTTGCTTGTATTAATTGAATAATGATTTATGGTGCCTGTGTGTAGGTAGATTTGATGGTAAGATCTAAAAGCCATTCTGTTAATTTACTGTGAAGAACTCAAAACACAGATGGCTATCAAAACACTGCATTTATAGTCCATTGTTTACTTGACACATTCTATAAAGAAGACTGAAGAATTTACAATGCTGTTTTATATAAAAAGTCATTCAAAACACTATATTATAGATTCCATAATATTTGTCCATTCTAGGCAACATGGACAGTTTCTTTTAGATTTCAGCTGATACATGATCCTTTGTAAGAAGGCGTTGTAAGCCTTTGGTTAAGTAGACTCCTTGCCATCTCCTTTGCATTGTCCTTTGCTAAGTCACTGTACATATGTTGTCATTTTGTCTTTCCTATGTTAAGTTTGGTCTGTCCGCTCCTCCAAACCACACACACACACACACACACACACACACACACACACACACACACCATTTCTTTATGGTAAATTCTAAACTTAATGCAAAATCATGAGCTTATCATCACCTTCTAGATATCTATGGTGACACGTTTATCTGTTTTCTTTGAGGAAAGAAATAAGAATTCACAGAGTTCATAATTAGAAAGTTAATAAGCTAATGATTGCTGAACACACTTCCCGAGGTGTGGGTTTCTTCTCCACATTCTCACTGTCACATTTCTCATGCTTTCATTTAGGCCCTGGAGAAAATTAAAATAGAAATTATCTGTACCCCTTAGAACAGAGCTGAATTTTAGAACCCAAGATTCCACTAATGGGGAAAAACAGAGGACAAGGAGGATGCTGGGCATATAAAAATGTAGGAACTAAGACACGGTTGGGAAATATTTTTTTTTAATTTTTAATTATTATCATGTATTACAATTTATTCAATTTGTATGCTGTCTGTGGCCCCCCTCCTTCATCTCCACCTGATACCACCCTCCCTCCCCTATGTCCACTGATACAGGAGGTCCTCCTTCCCTTCTAATTGATCCTAGCCTATGAGATCTTATCAGAACTGATTGCATTGTCTTCCTCTGTGGCCTGGCAAGGCTGCACCCCCCAATGGAGGTGATCAGAGAGCCAGCACTGAGTTCATGTTAGAGACAGTCCCTGTTCCCCTTAATAATGAATCCACTTGGAGACTGAATCTATTGGGCTACAACTGAGCAAGGTTTTAGGTCCTCTCAATGCATTATCCTTAGTTGGGGTATCATTCTCTTCAAGGCCTCCAGGGACCAGTTTACCAGTTTTTTTTTTGTTTGTTTGTTTTTGGTTTTTTTTTTTTTTTGGCTCTGTTGGTCTCCTTTTGGAGCTCCTGTCCCCTTCAGCTCTTTTTATCTCCCTCTTCTTTTCTAAGATTCCCTGCACTCTGGCCAAAGTGGGAACTAGAAAAGACCATCTTGAGTGAGATAAACCAGAAGCAGAAAGACACACATGGTATGTACTCACTCATAAGTAGATATTAGGCATTTAATATAGGATAAACATACTAAAATCTATACTCATAAAGAAGCTAAACAACAAGAAAGACCCTAGGGAAGACGCTCGTTCAGAAGGACAAATGTGATAGACATTGGAAGCAGGAGAAGACTGGGAAAAGGACAGAAGCCTATCAAAGAGGGCCTCTGAAAGACTGTACTGATCAAGATATAGATATCGAAGCAGAGGCTGAGACTCATAGCCCATGTTGGGAAATTTTTAAATAGCAAGTTATTGACTAAACGAAAACAAGAACTAACAAAAACTAATATTTCCTTGAATAAATGAGTTTTTGTTATATAATAATTAAAAAGAAAACAATAATAAATGCATCATTTTCTGTGCCCCCGACATCATTTACCTCTGCTTCTCCTTTCTCCTTCAAACCAGTTTGTGTATCTATTATATATATATATATATGTGTGTGTGTGTGTATATATATATGCAATCTTCTCAGTCCATAAGCAGTTTGGAAGTCTACAAAGATAGAAAATCACATGTTGTTTCCATTCTTCAGGGCAGGGTCAAAAACGCCTGCTGTGTGGTCAGAGTGGCCCAGTAGGATTACAGGTGTCCCGAGGCTCTCACAGTATACATAGAGCTATGATCGACAGCTTGGTGAAAAGTTTCTGGGAGCCTGCTGCTCTGTGGCTCCACAATCAATGACCATGGGCAACTCTTTCATTTTCTAAGTCTTTTATCATTTGAGAAATAACATGACTGTAAAAGATAAATGCATTAGTATTTTAATAGAAATATAAACTAAAAACCAGAACTTGGAAATGTATATCCATTAAGAGTTTGGATCTGAGTATTTTTTTTTCTCTGAAGCAAATCCTTCTATGTTGCCCTGAATTGTCCTGAACTTGCCTCAAACTCATGGACAAAACTCTTGACTCTGCCTTTGAGTGCTAGGTCTACAGGCATGCACCACCAATACTTCTGCCTCCAGACCTCTACATCCACAGTGCATCAGCTCCTCCGCAGCAGCTGGCTGGGAGTTTGTGGAGTTCTGTCATCACTGACGTGTATAGCTGCGAGCCCCCCTTCCTAACTGAAGGTTTGAATACCCTGGAAACACAGACTAGGAAAGATCTAATTAGCCCGCACCAGCCCTCTACCCCTTACTTAAGCAGAGAGCCATTCCACAGAAAGGAAATAATAAGAAAACTATTCTTCCTGAACGTCCATTCAGTCCTAGTCATGAAGGCATTCACTTGAGCAGAGTGCAGAATAAGAAAACCCCCTCACACACACACACACACCCATTAAAAAAAAAAGTGGCTGGGGTCAAACTACAAGTTACTAGTTGAATTGTAGCCTAGTGTGGCTTATTAAAGCTATTTGCTGAGAGACTACGTGTTAAGTCACTTGGCTCACTCTGAAATCTGTTTTCTCCTCCCCAGCAAGTGAGACACATGTGAGGCCATAATGAGTTTAATTAAAGTCAATGGCAGCTAATAATTCAAGCCTCATAGAAGCGATTTAGAAACAAACAAAATTCCAAAGTCAAAACATGAAAAACGCCACTTAAATAAAAGTTTTAATCATGTACATAAAACGAAATTGTCAATTATGGGCTGTTGGAGTTCAATGATATGATCTCCAGCATTGGATTTACTTCTGGCCGACTAGGTTGTTTTGTTTGGTACAAGTTAAAATGAGAGAAAGACAGAGACAGAGAGGGAGAGAGACAAACTTTTAAGAAGAAACCCAGCAGTATGCTTATATGTATTAAGTTTCTAATAAATATGAGTTAAGTTCAGTAATATAACATAAAACTCTTGAAAAGCTTTATTTTTTTAAAGAGGCTTACAAAAATGAAGAGAGAAGAGAACTACAGCAAAAGAAAGGCTGACAAAAGTGAGTAGGGGGGAGAGTTCTTCATTAGCTCCTGGTGTCTGATTCTCAAATAAAAGCTAGATTGTTACCTCTTCCTAGAAGGACTTAATGTGAGTTATAATGAGCTTAAATATTATGAAGAATTTATCACTTTTACAGGATGTACTATTAAGTGTCATGCATAATTAAAATAATAATTTGGAAATGATTAATCTCTACAACGAATGGCTCAAGTCTGTAAGGAGTTAAGAGTCCTGAAAGCAAGCAGTACCCTCTCAGGTCTAGCAAATTTACACTATCTGAGGCGACTTCAGGAAACAGGCATCATTGCAGATCAGTAGCTTAGGATTTGTTTATTTATACCTCAGGTTAATAGACTATTGTTCTGCATCCTTACCAACCCAAGTCCTTTGCTTCTCCTCATCTATTGAAATCTTTCTCCCTTGGGAGGAGTTTGTAGATGAGGGCTGCAAGGGAAATGTGAATTGCATGGCCTTCTTGCCTATACTGTCTTCACACGTACTTCTGTGATGTGCGCTGTCCATAGTCTCCAAGAAACAACAATGGCTGTTGTTTATAAGGAACCAAAATATATCACTGGAACATGTAAAATTAAAACAACAACAAAGCTATCCATTTTTGACATGAGAAGTCAATATTGTTTAGGTTCTGCTAAGCCAAACATCAAGCAAAAATGTTACACCAGCTGGATGAAAAATTGAAGAGTGCCCTGCTACAGTCTTAATTGAAATGTAAGTAATTGCAAGTCTGCGTTCTAAAATATTTAAATTTAGCTCAATGTCACAAAACTCAAAATACCTCTTTGATTGCATACTGCTGTTTTAAGCTAAAATTATGATGTGTTGTTTCTGTACCTGAATATTTGGAACACATTCCTCGTATTCGATCATGAAAATATTTTACATAATTTTTGAATAATAAATGATGAACTGTGATCTTCTCCATGCACAGCAAATGTTAAATACTTCATTGTTTGCAGACATTAGGCCATAAAGTGTTATTTGCGATCTTACAAAATCCTGACCCCTTTAAAAGCCAAACAGCACTACTGCAGGCCTTCCCTAGCAACTGTATTCGTAATGGCAATCTCCTCCATTCAGTCAAACTAAATAAACCATCAAGAATTCCAAGCTAGAAATGAGTTGTTGAGGGCTCCCGTTATCATGTCGGGACTGAGGTCATGGAGGAAACCCGAATGTTATTTTCACCGGTGCTGGCCTGCCAGTTTAGTGTTGGAATTAGATTTTAGTGAAGGTGAACTTCGCCATTGCTGATACCGGCAGAAATGCACTCAAAACCCTTGTAAGGGCATCAAAAAGGTTTGTGAAGTCGCCCCCTCCCCTTTATCTTCTCCTTGTCGTGAGTGTCTCCTGTTGCTCTAGAAAGCCATGGCTGTGTAGCAGGGTTTATGATCCCCAATTTGTCTGGTGCTGCTGGGTGTCTCACACCAAGTAGTACAGCGTAGCCGGTGAGGAGGCCTATGGGCCCGGGCTTCCTGTAATGCCGGTTAAACATTAGCAAGGTCGGATCTGTTTGTCTGTTCGTTTGCTTGTTTGTTTTTGTTTTTCCCTGTGCTGTGCTCACAAAGGCACCCTTTGCTTTTGTAATGTAGTTGTTTTAAATGGAACTTTATTGAACATTGCTGTCTCATCACCTATTGGGACAGCAAAGCACCTCTAAAGGGCTTGCTCTTGAATTTCCTACCAGAAAGCACGCTAGAGAAGTCCCTTTGCATCCAGAACTCCACTGTGCTCCCTTTTCCTTTGGCTTAGCTAATTGGGACTTTAAACTATTAAAACAAAACAGAACAAAAAAAAAATCTGTACCTGTAAAACGTCTTGTATGGTAAGAGCAAAGTGTGAGGAAGTTTACTTTTAGACTCCATAGCTTAAAATAATATTTGAAGAACGTAAATGGACTATGCAGCCACAAGATGACATACCTCATATACATAATGTCTTTTCACTGAAGGGTTAAGTTTGCAGAGATAGCATTTAAAGTCACCACCAAGTGTGTAAAAATGAGCTGTGAATCCGCCTCTCTGAGATTATGTCTAAAGTAACAAGGCAGGTTAAAAACAGCCTATATTTTTCTTGTCTTCTAGATCAAGCCCTAAGATACTATTAATTTTTTTTGCAAGAATAAATCCTCAGATAAATCTTATGTATTGAGATTTCTGGTATCTTTTCTCGTTGCTAGCCTAGCTTTAGGAACATGACCCCATAAACCATCTCAAGACCACATTGGGATGCATTATTTACCAGTTTCAGACACTGCAAATACAGTGCACAAGACACAGAATCTTTATTGACATATTGATGAAAAGAGAGAATTAGTACCATGAAGATACCCTGAAATGAATAAAGAATAATGTTCGAAGGAATTAGGCTAACGATCTGAGAAGCGCACATTGGTGATCAGGAACTTATCCCTCTAGGCAGCTCACATGCTGAGCTAGAGGCAGGAGACTCAGATATACCTGCTGGATGGCCAGCAATTAAGCCAAGTTAGACTGGAAGTCTTGACAAGTTTCAACATTTCATATTCTGGTTTTAAAACACTTCAGAATTATTTATTACATCTGTTGAGTTTGCAGAATAACCTTTGTCCTGGATTTGGAGCACTGACGGGCATTTTCATATCAGTCTGACATCAACATTTGAAATACACCCAGACCCAAATAGTCTCAAGATTAGAAATAGCCCGTTATATCATGTCCTCAAAAAATTATAGCCTGAGATGCAAAGGGACTTTTAAAACTGATTTTTTTGAAGGTTATACTCTTTAAAAATGGAACCGAAAAAACAGCATGTTCTCTGCTGCAAACGTCATTCTCTTTCTCTTGTAGCTCACAACAGTGAGCAGTCTGCAGAGATCTTTTACCCACGAACAGTGGGTTACTAGACTTACTTGCTTGTGAGAGAAAAGTGCGGCCTAAGTCCTACCACGTAGCCCCCTCCTCACTTCCAACAAACGACCAGTTAAGTATATGAGCCATTTGTGGTGATTCATGCTTTTAACCCATTCAAGAGATAGAGGCAGGTGGATCAGACACAAAGTTGCAGGCCAGACTAAGCTGCAGAAGACCCTGTTTCCAAACAAAAGAAAAACAGTAAATGCATAAAGAACATATCAAATTGAGCAAAATGCAGCTCGTCTGAGCTGTGTTGTCGAATAATAGAAATATTGACTATGAATGTAGAATAGAGCTAGAACCATGCATGAGCACATGTCCAACATTGGAGGAAGAAAGAAAGACTCCATGATGTCTCACCCAAATAAGTATTGTGAGGCAAAAGCAAAAAAAAAAAAAAAAAAACAAAAAAAACAACCAAACAACAACAACAAAAAACAAAACAAAACAAACAAAAAAAAAACAAGAGCCTATTTCCAGATTTGGAAATCAGAGCATAGCGGACCAATTAATAACTGAGATACAACTGAATCAGAAAAGAAAATCAATGTTTTTGGAAATAAGGCCCAAGTAATTAGTTATAGAAGAAAGCCAAACCCTTTCTTCCACACTTACTGAGTGGACAAAGCAGCTCACTGTTAATTGGCATCTCCTCTCTGTATGCAAATCTAAGAACAACTATTATATTTATAGCACATAGATATTCATATAATGTCTACATCTTCAAAAGTTATAGGAATTCTTTGCATAATTTCACCGTCCACACTTACTCAACTTCGCATACTTTTCAGAGGCAATGCTTTTAATTTTATGATGCCTACAGCATGCCCATTGGAATAATGGCTCTTTAGCATGACTTTAAGGATAGGTGAGACTAATGGAAGCAGTGAATAGTGAATTAAAAAAAATATTTAGTTTAACCCACTTCATCTAGTGAAAGACTCAGAATTTTTAATTTTTGAATATTATAATCTTGAAAATTTTTATAACATATTTTGAACATTTGAAATTTTAAGAGTAATTTACTAATTTCCAAAACATTTGACCACGGAGTCTGTAGGACTAAATAACAGTGTTTGGGAGGAACATTTGCAAACATTATTTCAGTAGCATTCTCTCACTTTTCACTTCCAGAACACCAAACCCGTTGTGCAAGGCAGATGGAAATGAAGGACATGATTCTTTAAAAGAAGACATGTCTTTGTCAAGTTGAGCTGGATTTATTTATGCTAAATGCCCAGCTGTAAGAGGAAAATTGCAAGTCTGAATTTAATTCTAGACTAACTGATACGTAGAATTGACTGAGCATAATCCAAGTGTTTCTTAACATTCTGAGATGCTCTCATTTAAGACAGATTTTTATGTAGTATTGTAACGGGCAAGGTTTGTAGAACCCAAGAGTGTCTACACTGAGAGCTTCCAGAAAGCAACAGGATCCCGGTTCTGGTTTTTCCGTTTATCTCTTGACTTCTGTAACCACGTTAATCGTGAGTCTCAGTGCGCTCAGTGTGCCTGACTAGTCTCTAACAGACTCAAAGTCAAATGGATAAAATTGTTAGAATTGTTATTTAAGAGTCAATAGACTAGAATTGAACTACTTTTTTTTTTTTAACACCTACAAGCATTCAGTGATCAGAATTTGAAACTTAATTCAGAGCTGGCCAGACCTCATTCTGTTTTTTTCTGGGTTGTTGACTACATTTTAAAGTGAGAAAATCCATCTCCACTTGTTTGGGAACATGCATGATATTTTATAACACTTACCCATGAACTCTGGAAAAGCTAGATTTTCTAATACTTTTCTGAGAAATTCATAAAATGCTCAATAAATATCTGTTAGGTGAAAGATCTGTTAATTTCCTCTTCCTGATCCCGGTGATTAACAAGGAAACACTGTCAAATTTACGACTAACAAATACCTGGGGAAAAAAAATTATGTTCCTTGCAAAAGCATCCTAATTTTGTAAATTGCATAAGCTCACAACCAGGCCTAAGTCTAACGTGCAGTACCTTCGAATGTGAACTTGAAGTGTGATGGTGGCGTCAAGTGGACTCTTAATCCAATACGATATCTTCATGAAGAGAAGAGGTACTCAGTAAGAATAAAGGCAGTCCACAGACAGTGAGATTCATTCCGACTTGCATTCACAAGTTTAAGGACACCAAAGAAGAGCAAAACCAGAGAGAAACAAGGAAGGCTTCTCCCTTGTAGGTTTCAGGAGAGAGTCAGTCTGGCTAACATCTCGCCTCTGCAGGTGTGAGAAAAGTGGTTGTGGCATTAAGTCGTCCAGTTTGTGTCACTGTTACCCTGGCTGCAAGAAACTTGTCTGTCTCGTTTTCTTTTATTTCTCAAGTTCACGGGAAGAAAAGGCGACGAGGTATGACTGGATGCCTCTGTGATCACATGAGAGGCAGAGGCTCCTCCAGCCACTGTGCTGACAGCAATGCAGTCTCCACCAAGAAGATTCAGTGGAGTGAAAAACAAGAGCAGCCTATTATTCGGCAGATGAATTAGAATAGATATGCACGGTTACAGAGATGGAAGGGAGAGCATGATGGGAAAATTCAAACTCCCAAGAGCTAATCTTTAAAACTTATTAGCATAATTAATGGCAGCACTCAATATTAGTAAGGGATGATCATATAGGAACATTATGTTGTGAGCATTTTATAATGGTGATTCCATGAGACACTCATTCTGTTTGTGGGAGAAAAAAATGAGGAAAGGATGAAGAAATATAAACCAACAAGAAATTCCTTCTCTGTTTCTCTCCATCTTTTTTTCTGAAACTAAAAAATTAATATTGTTATCATGAATAATAGTAGCCATACTTTATCAGGCAATTTTTAAATGTCTTTAGTCCTCTGACTCTTTAAAGGTGTTGGCGAGTTTTATTTGCATAAGACACTGTGGTCCAGGCATTATTTTACAGACAAGAAAAGTTAAACACTTTAACCAAGCTATAGTGATGCATACCTATAACCCCACAGGAAGTAACCTTGTGTTTGAGGCAATTCAGGGCTTCATCGCAAGACCACTTGTCAGAAAGAAAGGAGAGAGACAGAGAAAGGGAGAGGAAGGAAGGTTAGGAAAATGAGGAGGAGAAAAAGGAACAGGAAAAGGAGGAGGAGAAGGAGAAGAAGGAAGAGAAGGAGGAGAGTACAGGCCTAATGACAGTGGCTGTGTAGCCATATAAAAAGTTACATTCAAGCCTGCACCCGTGTGATTCTGATTTACGCTCATAAACACTGTAGTTCTGAGTTGTACTTACTGCATACTCTAGGAGTAATTTCCCATTGTTTTTCTTAAAAGAGATAATAACTGTAAAAGAATTTCTCAAATTAGCAGAGAACAAGGAAGTAATTTTATATTGTGGGCACTCTTGAAAATTCAGGGAAATATTTGACTGTTCTAGCAGCAAAATTATCATCTACAGCTCCCCTGCTGTATATAATAATATTGGGCAAGCGAATAGATTTGTTTTAGTAATTTTTCCTTTTTTGCAATCCTGACTGGTAACGGGGAAAGGCGATTTTCTACGTATCCCTACTGGAACTGGGACTCGCTGGTGCTCTGCTCAAGGCCTCCAGTGAGTGCTAGTACACAGGGTGCTAAGAATGAACATGGGTCTTTTTCATTGATGAATTTTGTTCTTTGACAATTTCATACATGTCTACAATGCATTTTGGTTACTTTCCCACCCCATGATCCTTACAAGTATTTACATCATAGACAGGAACATTGAGCGAGTACATTAATATACAGCGTGTTCACCTGCACCCCTCTTTCTCTCCCTTTTAAAAACATTTTAATATTTTAATTATTTTTACTTATTGCAAATTATTCACTTTGTGTCCTGGCTATTTTCCCCTTCCTTGTCTTCTCCTAATCCAACCCTCCACCCCTATTCTCCCCTTATGCCTCTTCCCTAGAAGACCTTAGGAAAGATGTTCATTCCTCATTAGAAGGGCAAAGCGGTAGACACTGGAAGCAGGAGAAGAGAGGGACTAGGACAGGAGCCTAACACAGACAGCCTCTGAAAGACTCTACTGATAGAGGTATCGAAGCAGAGGCTTAGACTCATAACTAAACTTTGGGCAGAGGGCATGGAATTTACCTTTTTAAACATTTTTATTTCAGCTTGTGGTTTCTCTGTCTAAAACTTAATGTCCAAGTTTTCAATTCAGAGAAGCAAAATTTCATTTGCACATTGAAATTTTGTCTTATTCTTCTTCCGTGTGGCTTTTAAAATATCCTTTTCAGTTGCAGCTGGAATGATCTAGATTTGAGGTCCTCTTCACCATTTTTCCACTTACCGTGGAGGGTGCTAAAGTAATGTGCGTCTGAAAGGAGGGGTTTCATAATTCTGTTACTGAGGAAATTAATACCGGGAAAGTAGGAAGTTGAATTAAGGATCCTAAATAAATTAGAGCTCTCTAGAGAGTTTTCTCTCTTCCCATTTTGCTTCCTAATGCCTAATCCTTTCCTTGAAATAGTCTCCTTTGCTTCCTTGTAGGACACTTTCAAGCTCCTCCAGTCTACAGAGCAATTCTTATCTGTGTTGCTTGAAAAAGTAATCAAGTCCTTTATGAAAAGGACACATTTCAAAGAATTTACAATTAACATATTGCAGAGTGAGCTGCGATCACTCAGTACTATTTGGGAAGGGGTGGGTTACAAAACATTTTCTTTCCTCAGAACTTAGTCAGTGTAGAAGGAAAAGCCACAGTATTCTGAGTGTCTATATTTGCATGGGAGTTGCAGAAACAGGCCCCTGCCAGTCTGATAACAATCTGGGGGAAATGGCTGTGAGGAGTGTCCACGGGGCCCACCCTCCTTCTCACAATTTGCCTGGAATTAATAGTAGTGTCCTCTGTCTTCTGATGTGATTGGCTGCAACAGTTCCAGTAATTTAAAGTACACATGGTGCTGAGAAAGCATGGCGAGGATTGGCATGTTACATACTTCTGGAAACTGACTTTTGTGAACAATGCAGCCATCACAGGAAAATACTGATAGTGGGTGGATCTCCGTTCACAGGAGAGGACTTGCAGAGCAGAGGAAACACACAAATCTCCTCATCAGCACTGACATTCTTGGCTCCCAGGCTTTCCTTCTGAAAGGATGAGAGCTTTCTGCTGCTACCGAGAGGCATCTTTTCCACTGTCGCGCACAGATGTGGAGAGGCTCTGTTCCCAAGTATGGATTCCAAGGCCAGACAGAGCCTCTCTGCTCACCTCTATCTGTAATTCTCTCTGTCTCAAATGCTCCACCTGTCAGCTGGGTAAACATCACCCCTTCAGCAGTACAGTCCTCCTAAGGAACAAATGAGTTAATGCAAGGCAAACACACTTTTAACAAGTCTGGCATCCCTAACACTCTTAATGATTGATATTACCTCTTGAATATATATTTACTTAAGCTCAATATGCTTGTATAGGAATTATGAATTGCACATATAAGATCAAAAATTCACTTCTTTTACCCACTATATATTGATCAGATGAGTTCTACAAGTAATCGCAGATTGCTAAAGGCAAATAAAGAAGAGAAAGAGAGATAGAGAGAGAAACCACATTGAATTTGTTGTATTGAAATAATAATTTTTCTTGTTTTATATGTTGCTCATATTAAAAAGAAATCCAATGATTCAAGTAAACATGGTGGTGGGATATTTGATCATGGGAAAAAAGAATGAATATTTTCCATATTAAAATTCAAAGAACCATAAAAATAGAAGTACTTCAGACTGATCTAAAGAATTTGTGAAAGGGTTGAAATCTAACTATGGAAAGATTAACAGGATTCGTGCATTTGAAAAAAGAGGACAAGAAATCATCCTGGAACTGTGTTCTGTTTTCCAGCTCTTTTTACATCTTTATTCTTTCCAACTTTGCAAATTCAATTTAAATATGTTCTGTGGTAGGATGAAATATGATAACTTAGAATTAAGGGGAGTCAAATCTCAGTGTATCTATCTGTAAACTTAATTATTGATATGAACAATGTTGTTGAAAAAGAAAAGCCATAGACTCATAAGACAACTACCAAAAAAAATCTATAAGGGTTACAATTAAAAAGCAAGAATAATTCATGTTATTAAAATAAATATCTGTTATCATTTTTAACAGGAAAGCTGAGATTCCCAAAAGACTATGATTGTTTCTAAGCAAATTAAATAAACAAAACCTACACAAAATTTAGCCATTCTACTTTAGCTCTGGATAAGTAGAGGGTATGGAGTAGAATATGGTGATGTTACTGCTCAGGGGTCAAACATTTGCTTCCTATACATGGACTTATGTTATCTAAACACATGGGTAGTGAAAAAAAAAAAGAATCTGTGTGAATAGGTATGTTATAAATACATTTAATACATTTATCAGAAGGAGAACATACTTGGGACATAGGATATCTTTTAAATTTTAAAATAGAATGTTTAATAAAATTTGCTTAATTAAGTTCATTTGCTTAATAAGATTATATGAACAATATTAATGAAAATGGTCAGACTTTTAATTTCTTTTCTTTAAAAGAATTGTAATGTATTCATATTAACGTGAACATTTCCAGCATATTTCAGGAAGGAGAATGTGATGGTTTGAATGAGCACTGCCCTCAGGCTTAGAGAGTTGACACTTGGTCCTCAGTTTGTGGAACTGTCCAGGAAGGTGTGGTCTTGTTGGTGGAGATGAGTCACTGGAAGCGAGTCTTGAGGTTTCGGGAGCCCACGGTATCACCAGTTTGCTCTCTCTACTGCCACTTGTGGATCAGAGGAAAGCTCTCAGCTACCGATGTGGCACAATGCCTGCTGTACTCCTTTCCATGATGGTCACAGACTCTAACCCTGGGCTCCATCAGACTCAAGTTCAATGCTTTCTTCTATAGGTGCTTTGACACAGAAATAGAAAAATAACCAAGACAGTAGGTTTGCACACAACAAATAATTTCTCCTTATTCCAGATCAGAACCCCAGTAAAAGAAGATGTGCCTGCCATGATCAGAGAGTTATAGAAAAAAAAAAAAAAAAAAAAAAAAAAAGCATGCCACAGATGAGAACATTTCATCTCCTTTGGAGGTTTTGAAGACAAATTATGGCAGAATTTTCATAGCAAAGAGCAGCTGAGGAGCTGAGGTCACCATGATGGTGCTTTCCATATCTCAGCCACAAGTGAAGGAACCAGGATTTCCTTTCATAATTCCTGAAAGCTGGAGGAGATATTTTTCTGTGTAGAAACTTCCTATTTTCCCTCTTTCCCTCTTCATTACTCACCCATTCTCAAGTGTAAATATACACATATAGACACACACACAGCAAGGGGGGAAAAAACCAAAAAAATTCCAAAGGTCTAAAGGAAAATAGATTGTCCAGCAAGCCACTCCCAGTTCTTAAGAGTTCCATCATTTTAATAACTGACTCATCACAACTGGTGTATTTCCTGAGGCTAAAAAGCCAAATACTATTAATAGTTTAATAATAGGTCCTCCCTGACATGGAAACTATTTGTACACATGGAAATATCGTCAATGACACCTTTGTTGGCCAGTTTCAGCAAAACTAACACGCTCCTAATGAGCATTTATTATTTATTTGACCTTCAGAGGTCTCAAGGGGCATGCACAGTTATAAAGTCATATGCATAAAACCATCTCTGCAATAAATTAAAATTAAACTAACCATGGCAGGAGTATTCCAGGAGCACAGCTTTACTTACTTGGGTAGGCCAAGTGGAAGCAATGAGTTCTGCTCCATGTCCTGAAGGTCAAAAGAATTGGATCCTGTCAAACAAGAAAAGGCAGAAAACTGCAGAGTCCAGCAAGAATCAGCCTCCAGTCAGTGGCCTGTCTATAGCAGAATCTAAGCAGGCTGCCCCATCTGCCCTGCTGGAGAAGCATCAGGAAGAACTACAGGTATATTAATGCTGTGCCAAGAGGAACCTCAGCATCTCTGCCTTGTTTACCTGCTCCATAGTACAGAGTGGCCTTCCCTAGAGACACGCATCCCTGCGATACAGACAAGATGCTTTCAGTGGAGCATATCAAAGATGATATTTTCATTACTGGAACATCCTGACAGTGACGAGCATCAAATGCCTCATCCTCTACTTAATAAGGACTGCTTCAGTGAAGAAAAAAAAGGAAAAAAAGTCTTTCCAGACAAAAGAAAAAAAAAGTCATAGGGCTTAATTGAATGAACTTCCTTTCATGTATGCACCACTAAGTATGCAATTTTCCACTGAAACCAGAGTCACATTACATGTAGTTCACTGGTCAAGTGGTCAACAGCAAGGTTATCCACTGTTCTGAGAGCAATGCCAGACCTCTTTTGGGGACTCAGAAGGAATGCAGGTAGGAGAAGCCACTCTGCCTTAGTTTGAGCCATACACAGTGTTCATGTATGCAGTAAGAACAAGTGGGGATGTCAGAAGTAGTTGACTTGCTGAAATACACAAGTCCATCAACTATGGTAATAGTCATCAAAGCTCAGCACATGACACTGACCGTATAAAAATGACACGACCTCGGGGGCAGAGGAGAAGATTTCTTATTGCCACAATTTCATTGGTCTAACCTGTCCTCAGTGTTGTCCCTTAGTCCAAGAAAGCACAAGGAAGCCTGAGAGTACAGTCTTATTTATAACCTGATGTGGATGAACTGAATATGTGGGTTTTCTATCTCGTGGAGCAAATGTGCCCACCTTTGTCGACTATGAGGTGAGTTTTTGGTTTGCTTCATTGTAACACAGGTATTGCTCTGTTCTCTGGTATTTATACCTTGTCTGCTACCAATGTTTCTTTTGCAGTGGAGGATGGTAGGTTAATAAAATAGAATAAAAACTTCCATGATGAATGAAAACAAAGAGACAAACAGTGTAGTCACCTTGTACATAGTTGCGGCTGTACTTTTTACCTCTATTTTATTTTTCCTCTTTAATGCCTCTCTTCCAAGCCCTACATCTGGGCGTCACTTATTAGCACTATTTTTTCCAATATCTCCTTTATTTACGTTTTTTTACATCTCTTCTCCCTTCTCCACCCCAACCTCTTCCAACACCTCAACACCAGGTAGGAGAGAAAAATTAGTGGGAAGGAGAGAAATTCTTTTTAGGATATCTTCTTTTCAGCATATTATCCAACTTATTTTCAGTCAGCTGTGTCAACAGCAACCAGAAGCAGCGGGGATAGGCGTGGGAGCACCAGCAGCCTTCTTTCTTGGAAGTCCCCAACACTCTCTGGGTCCTGGCATTTACTCTGTCTCCACAGTCCTCAGATTTAAACCCTCTGCAGCTGGGAAAGGGCTCCTTCCAGAGCCCTCATGAGACAGAGACTTTGCTGCTGTGGGCCATCTGAATCAGTCCCACATCCCACACCTGGGATCGAAACATAAACATGTTTATATCTGCAACACATAGTCTTCTCTTAGTTCCTCTCTTCCAAATGTGAGACTTTTAAGCATTTTCTCTCAACAATTGCTTCATGATTTTCTAGTTCTGTAAAGACGTCAAATTACCGCCTTCTCTCCCCAAAAGGAAACAGTTTGTGTAGCTAAAACCTACAATAGAAACCACTTACTGGCACCCAATTTCTTTAGTTTGTCATTTTTAGGATTGAAAAAAAAATGCCATTAGTCACAATCATATAATATAATAACATAATGCATTGAATTCTGCAATAAGCCTCCAAAGTGTCTTGATTTTCTGAATTGGAAGTTAAATATTTAAACTACGAGCAGTTTTATGCCTTCCCTTTTAAATCTAGGGAAACTAAAGTAGTAGTGATAGCTATCAAAAGGGATTATAGCTCTGAGAGAAGGCACAATGGGTAAACTGTTCACCCCTCAAGCTCAGATCCCCAGTTACTATATAAAGTATTGGTTGGTAGCACATGCTTGTAATCTCAGCACTGTAGATGGGGAGACTTCGGGATATTCACTGGCCAGATACTCTAGTCAGTCAATGAACTCCAAGTTCACTAAGAACTCCCTTCTAAAGATGTACAGGGCAATAGAAAGATATTCAGTGGCAATCTCCATTCTCCACAGTCACATAAATATACATATGTGCCTACATCCTTCTCTCTCTCTCTGTTTCACACACACACACGCACACACACACACACACACACACACACACACACGGGTTGCTCAGATACCTTCTGTGGTTCTGCATTCTAGACTTCCAACTCCAAATCTTCTACATGAATGCTGGCTCTCATGGTCTCCTACCTTGATTCATGCTCACTATCCACTGTGCTGCTCACTCATGCCGTCTTTCTGGAAGCACATGCTACTCCTGAACTCTTTCTAATTATGCATGGTATCCTTCTTACCTCTGTGTCTCTATTTGATATTGCATATTTAGCTTTTTGTCACACACTGACTGTCAGGTTTTCTGTGCCTTCCTTTTATCATAAGCACGTGAAGAAAATCTTACTACATGTGGAAACCTACATGGTTAAGGACAATGGAACATTGTCAGACATTAAACTCAAATCAGTTTACCGTTGCTAGTCAGTGGACCTCAAAAAGGTGCTCATCCATAAAATGGGCAATGGGATCATTCTGGAATTCATGGATAAGCAAACGAGGTAATAGATGCAAACCACGTAGCACTAGCTTTGAATGTAGGGAGGATTAGAGCCATTGTGGCAGTGATCACAACCCAAGCTCCAATTTACAGTCATTTACAGTTACTAAATAATTATCCCATTTTTTTTCATTGTTCATTCTTCATTGCTAACTTTACTGGATTTAGATCCAGCCGGTAAACTAAAACATTCCTCTGATCATGGGTGAGGTTCTCTGAAGTGGAAGTTCTGGTTCCTTTGAAGAGAGAGTTTTGTCATGTGGTGTTTTGCTGCATACTGGGCAGGTGATGTTTTTCTCAGGTTGGCTTCTGAGAGGGTAGGTGATGTTTTGGTGTGAGCTTTCGCATGAGATGTGTGTGGGTGAGAGCATATGTGGGTAGACTCTGAGGAGAGAACATACGTAAATAAAGGCCCACAAAAAATTGAGAGATGCTTTTAGGATCAACATTGCTGCGCTGATCTTCCTACTTCAACACTTGACTTCGTAGAGAGAAACATTCCAGAAAACTTCTCCAAGCAATCCAACTGAGTGTTGGGGCTTTGACTCACTTGGTGTTAGCCTTTGGACTGGACTGCTGGTAATCTGGTAATCCCCCAACAACCCATAGACCCTAATCAGCAGGAAGTAGGGAAAAGAAGTCTATAGCCCCTTTCTCTATTAATCACCTACCTAAGATCTCTGGGGGTTGGAAGGGAAGTAAAGGTGCTTAAGAACCCTAAATAAAATAGGTTTGTGTAAAAAATAAGCCTACAGTTCTCCACAGATAGGATTAACCGAGGGTTTGCGAAAACCCATCCTGACAACTTCAGGTCAAGGCACAGAGGAGATAATGGAGAAAAGGGGCAGAAGGAAGCCAGCCATGAGCACAGTGTTCTGCTCTTCCATGCCTTCCCACCACACTTTCTGGGGCTCAGTCTCCTCAGCCTAAAAATGAGAAAGGAAGAATAGATATTCTTACATGCAAGAGTCGTGGATTCCACAATTGATCACAGAATTGATAATCTCATGGAGGTTCAGATGTGTATTTTGTTATTTACCACAACCATCCTCAGTTCTATCATGTCACGTATTCTCGCAATGCTATAGGTACTTGGACTAGTGCATATTTAAGTAGACATGTTTAAACAACTGTAGCTATCTCTCTGAAAAGAAGAAATCTCATGTATAGACAATAAGAATTGTATATAGTGAGAATTTTTTATACACTGAGGCCACAAGGGGTTTATTATTATTATTATTATCATCATCATCATCATCATCATATCATCATTATTATTATTTTGTCTAGAAATAGCAAAAACATTGAGTTCTCTAGAGGCCTAGCATCTCTCAAATAATTAAACAGAACTTACGGTACATTACAGTGCTGGAGCGCTTTGCTTTTCCAGTGAATAAGACAGTTCCCTATTTACTGTCTGAGGGGATAGAACATCAATCAGTGCCTAGAAGCTTTTGAGCCACAAGACGCTCAACTCTCATAGCCTTCTCTTCCCCAGCCCTAGCTCGTTGTCCTTCTGAGCTAACTGCTATCTAAGGACTCAGGTTCTTAGTAAG
The DNA here is from genome assembly GCF_030254825.1 of Meriones unguiculatus. Taxonomy (NCBI): domain Eukaryota; kingdom Metazoa; phylum Chordata; class Mammalia; order Rodentia; family Muridae; genus Meriones; species Meriones unguiculatus. The sequence goes on along the minus strand of NC_083356.1, from coordinate 103,638,058 downwards.
TCCTGGTTATTCTGGGTGCAGGAAAGTGACCTCTTAGCAAGATGTTCTCACAGATTACTGGCCATTTGACTTTAATTAATATTTTTGTACAGATCTCATTTTACCCGCTTACAGATAAGAATGTGGAAGGCACAGATAGTCATTTGTTACAACATTTTGTTTTGTTGCTGTTAAGAATGACTAAGTAAAAACTCACTCTTGGTTGGTTAGGAAGTAACCAGATCCTACTGGTCAATACTTCAACTCAAGCCATTATTCTTGGTGGCAGCACAGCACCACCCTGTATTCAGTGGGATGCGACCCCAGGTACAGGAGAGGAACTCAAAGAGAGCACATACGAAATTCTCATATTTCACAGCTGACAAACAGAATAAACGAAGTACCTAACTCTGATATATATCCACCTGAAATTTACAAATAGTATTTAGTAGAAAACTTACCTTGTTCTACCTGCTACCCATACCCAGAATGTGTTTTTTTTTTTTTCTTAAATCATTATATATGACAGTGTGGTAGCTAGTTTTATGTGAACTTGACATAAGCTAGAGTTCTCTGAGAGAAGGGAACCCCATTTGAGAAAATTCAAGTTATAGGCAAGGCTGTAGGACATTTTCTTATCTAGTGATTGAAGCAAGTGGGGCCTCCATTCCCTTATGAATGGTACCATTTCTGCACTGGTTGTTCTGGGCGCTATAACATAGCAGGTTGGACAAACGATGAGAAAAAAGCCAGTAAAAAACACTGTTCTGTGTCCTCTGCGTCCGTTCCTGCCTCCCCTCTACATTACTGCCCTGTTTGAATTCTTTGCTTACTTTAACTTTTAGAGATTTATTTTTATTAGTGTGTGTATGTGTGTATGTGTGTTCATTTGTGCATGTGTGCCTTCGGAGGCCAGAAGAGGCCATTGTATCTCTCGAAGCTGGAGTTATAAGTCACAGGGAACAGAGCTTAGGTGACCTTTAAGAGCATCAAAGGCTTTTAACTCCTGAGCCATCTCTCCAGCTTTTGTTTGCACACTTTACATAATATAATATCTATTTTTTAAAAGTAGCCAAGGGCTAAAGAAGGGATTTAACAGATAAAGACACCTGCTTCCAAGCATGATGCCCCAAATCTGACTCCTATGACTGACTTCCTACTGTCCTATGAAGGAGAAGACTGACTCACAAAAGCTATACTGTTGTCTCAACATATGTGTTCTTATGTACACACACACACACACACACACACACACACGCACACTCATACACATGCACACACACAACCCAAACAATAAATGTAATTAAAAACCTTTTTTAAAAACGTCAAAGATTTTAATAGTTCTTATGTTAATAGCTAAATGTGTAACCAAAAAAAATAAATAAATAAAAAATAAAACGTCCTCAACATTGTGTCTCTGATAAGTAAATATATTTGTTTGAGGGAGGCACTAAAATAAACAAAAGAGCTAAACATGCAAAAATAGAAGAGATGCCATGAAGGCTAGGAGTTTCTGCATCACTGAATAAACTAACAAAGTATTGGCATCGCGATTCAAAGGCACTACTACTAATTGGAATTTAAGTGAAAAAAAAATCAGATTTTTAGTTATTCATATCCTCCAGAATAGTTGCTTATAATGGGTTCCAATTACTTCCAATAGTTTAATTAAGTGCCATATTGAATCATTAGGTTTTCATTTATTGAAAAGCTTTTTCTAGCATCATTCATTTCCGCACTCATTCCAAGACATTTTTCTGGCCTCCACGGAGAATAAAAAAGAATTGAAAATTATTTCCCCCAAGAAATTAAACAGACAAGTTGAGATTAGAAGAAAGTCAAGATATACAAACATCCAAATAAATAATGAGGAGTAAATATAAGTAAGGACAGGACTATGCGTGCAAAGAATGACTAAATATCTGTTGGCCGGTGCAGTGAGTCAGGCACTGCCCTACCAACAGCATGGGCTTTCTTTTCTCTCTTCCTCATGGCTCCATAAGGGAAACATCAAGAGTTTCCCCTGTTCAGGGGAAGTTGTTAAATATTTCCCCTAAGGTTAATGAAACTTTAGAGATACCTAAGGTATGTAACCCCACAAAATATAACCTTGACTATTCTGCAGAGAAAAGGTTTTGGCTTTATGGGTAAGCCTGGGACTCGGTGAGAAGATGCCAAGGCCGCTCTGTGCCACTCTCCAAACTATGGGATCTTAGACAAGTCACTTATCTCCCATGAGCCTCAAGTGGTTTCCCCTAGCCTGCCCTCTTTTTTCATAGACTGGTATAGATGAAGAAGCTTTGTAAGTTCTAAAATGCTGCAAACACCAATAAGTACTATATTAATTCTACACTACATACATGTAATACAGGAATGCAGAATATTGAGTTGTCAAAAATAGGATTCTTTTAAATTTGATAATTTTGGAATCATAAGAAATTGATCTATGGGGGCTAATGGAGTTGTGACTGGTTTCATTTCCTATTTTGAACAGCACAGCCACGTTTTTATCTGTGTGAAAATCTACTATTTAGTATTAATAGTGAAACCATCACTCAGCTATTGCTAAGTCTAGATGATGCATGTTTGGCATTCTGGTCACTGGTACCCACTGGTCCCTCCTACCAATAAAGAGACCTTGAAACAAGAATTGTTAGTAGAACCATTAGAATGATATTGGCAATAGTTATGTCAATATGTAGCTCATGTCGAAATGTCTAAATGGGAGGGCAGGTGCCTTATGGAAAGAAACAAATGGTTATTTTTCTATTAGATTTGTAGAGTTTTGCAGTATCTCATGAATACTCTGACATGTATAAAGCTCATTACTCAGAGTGTACGAACAAACTAGGCATACATCAACTCTTTCCATTCTTTCCTTGTTGCTTTCTTTTCCTGAGGGACTCTTAGCAGTAAAATAACAAGTAATATGTCAAAGCAGACAGCAACTTGATGTGTGATGTCAGTTTCATTTAAGCTATCCTATACTAGCATAGCCTTAATGTAACTTGTCTTTACACGATACTCTAAACTATTAATCAGTGCCAATTCATTTTCAGTGTACTTAATATTTCTCTAAACTTAGATGTTAACACTAAATCAGTAATTACTATCATTTTATCTTTTCATCTAACTAATTCCTTAAAAGGGGGCACTTTATTGTATTAATGTGAAATTCAACCTATTACCCTAATGAATGTATTTTTTGTAGAATTATTGTTTAAAAATTTTTAAAGGGTGATAAATTTGAGAAATTATTTCATTTTAACATATTCACTGTTTGGATATCCTTGTACCGGCTTAGGCAGTGCTGATTTGTCAGGTGGAATTTTCATCAATTAAACAGAGATAAACTCAAAACATGGCTTTCCCTCTGCTTTGGTCTGTTTCCAAATGTCACAAGGATTAAAAAAAAAATTAATGGAATAAAACGGGAAAATAAAATGATACAAAGTATTGGAAAGTAAGCAATGATTATAAATATTCTGACACAATAAAGGGTCATTTAGAAAGTGCTGGGGCGGGGTACTAACTTCTCAGTGGGTACCCATCTTCCAATTGAGAGGAGGTCTGCTAACACGAGAAGTCACTTTTCATTCTGTGGCATGCTCGTGGACAGCTCTTCAGGCCACACTTCATTTCCCCCACCCACTCACGGGGTATGAAACTGACTCATCGGTGAGAGAGAAAGAGACAGATCTGGTGTGGGGTAATCATTAAGGCGTTTTCTGAAAAACAGCTACAAAGCTCAGTTTTAATTCTGTTGACTTTAGGCTGGAGAGCTCAGTAGAAGAGGCTGGCTTCACGCTTTCTGTTATTTTGAGATTGTCACAATGCAACTGGTACAGTGATAGCCTGCTTCTGCATGTTAACATACCTAGGAAATTAAACATAAAGAACATCAAAAAGCACTTTCAGATTTTTTTTTCCTTTTCTCAAATGATTTTTTTTTAACTTTATTTGAACATAAGTCAAGTGGAGTTATGCCACAAATCTCTCGGCACAAAAGACTACAGCCAATATGAAACAAAGGGCTGAGCAAATACATGGCCAACCGCCACTGACCTGGAGACAGAGTTGCTCTAAATAATTTACACTCCGAATATCACTTTGGGACCCATGTGGTCTAGATCGGTGGTCTATAATCCCTAAAACCACCAAAGTCACTCTCAGCTCTCCCTTTTCTCGGACAGAAAAGATGTGTTCAAATTGCCCCACTGCACATTTGGCCAGTGAAGAGTTCATGAACACCTAGCCTCTCCCCCGTACATGAGAAAATAACTCTGCCATAACAAGAGCTCACTATTAACCTTGTATGAGTCACCCAGTGGCAGTATGTGCTGCTGTCCAAACATTGCCTTAGCATTCTGCAGCTTGTAACGGTGATAGGCAGCAGGAAGCTAGTTTGTCTCCAACCAGCTCAAAACAAAATGGTCCCCATTGCTTTGATAATGCCATACTTCCTGTACACATTAGCCTGGGAGGGATATACATGAGTATATAATACTATGTGAGCGTTACCTGCAATTGCATAAAAATCATTATCAAGCTTACATTTAGGACCGCTTGGGAGTTTGGCCACGCAGACATCAATTTTTGGTGTCTTGCTGCCTGAGAACGACCTCACCTATTTTCCCCCCTTTGGAAAGGGTTTTCAGTAATTAATATGAATCCAAATGGAAATAGAATGATTAAGAGGATGAAGCTCACAGCATCAGGTTTTGTCCCTCAGGATGAGATCTAGCAGGTGATAGACCCCGTGCACAGCCACGTTTCCTGCAGGTATGTAACAAGCCACAAATCTGCATTTAAAGTATCATACATTTCTCGACACTAATGTTCAAAAATGATACATGGCCCGTGTTGCTGGCATGCCTTATGTCCATCTGCTAGCATGGCACGGTGCCCGTTCACAAGGTAATAAGACAATTTCACGAGCACACAGATGCCAAGCATACTAAGGCTTACAGTGCTAACCTGCAAAACGAAGCAAGTACCTTCCTTCGACAGTGAGCATTTCCTCCTGAGTCACAACCACCATCTACGCCTTGAGTCTATTCCTTTAGATGAGATCACAGTAATCGACATGGGGTAGAACACAGAGGAGACGGCTGTTGCTAGTTCAAATCCTAAACTCGCTTCTGTTTGTAGGTTACAAAGAGGAATTAAGGTGCACTGTTATAAAATAAAACCCTGGCACCTTCACTTAAGCTAAAAGACCGACGTCTGCTCGAGAGAGCTTGACTGGTGACTAGAAATTCCTTAATGTGTTTTTCAATATCTGAAGGCTTCGTGCCTTTATTTACTTGTGACCACCAACTGTCCAGTAGCACCTGGTTCAAACACAATGGTTCCAGTGTCGACATGACTTCATTTTTTGTAGCTATAAATATAGCACCCCTAATGACTCATCTTTCTGAGAACAGGATGATAAGAAAGATGTGAATACATGCTCTCTCCTGAGTCATACCAAGCATGCTTCCACTGAGGCGGTTCATACCTATCTTTAAGTTCACATGAGTCAGGCACTGAGGCGTTGAAATATGCTTGTTGTGCATATCTCTCATGTGAAGAGCTGTTTAAAGAATAATTGTAGTAAGAAAATAAGCTCATGTCAAGGGGAAGAAGAAAAACAGCAGAACATAAGGGGAAAGGGAAATAGAAAAAAATGAGAAAAAATATGACATTCCATAAATTTTATCTCACAGCAATAAGGCTTCTCGTATATTTTAGGAAAATTTTCGCTGTGATAATAATAAAGAAATATATCACTTTACTTAACATTTATTTTAAAAATCTCACCTCACATATGTATTAGAAAAATCAGCTACATATACACTTGTTTAGCATAGGTAAGTATACACCCAAATATGTTATTTAGAGCTACAGTCACTAGCTAGCTGTGGTAGACTGTGACTGAATCCATCACTAGAGAAACTGAGTAGAAAGCTCATGAGTTGGAACAGTTTGGGCTATAAAGTGTGAGGAAAGTCTGAGTTACATAGTGAGACCCAATTCAAATTTTAAAATAACAACAAAACCACACTCAAACAAATATTACTAATTAAATAATATCCTCCATTTATCTCTCTTTCTTCCCCATTCAGAGAGAGAGAGAGAGAGAGAGAGAGAGTTTGAAATATAATTCTCATTCAGTTGTCAGTAAAAATAATCTAGCAAAATTTCCCGATGAACAAAACATAAAAGCTTAGAAAATGCCTCTAGTATTGCCTAAATTAAACATATTTCCAAGCATTACGTTTTATTTGTAGACTAAGGTTTAAATTTTCTTTTGTTCTACTGTTTATTGGCAAAGAAAGAGCAATTTCTACTTTGTAAAGCACAAATGTTTCTAAATTAATGTTTTAAAAATATCTCAGAAATGTTTGAATTTGTGTATGTATAATGTAATATGCAAATTCTATTATACGCTTATGCTACGCATGCATAATTCTGACTCCACTTTTACGTTATGACTGAGTCAAGTCTATGCTATGTGTCTTTATTCTCTGAGAACCCTGACAGAAGTTTAGGAGTGCCTAAAGAAGAAAGCAAAGAAGATGTTGAAATGGAATGGCGAAATTATAAAGACTATGGGCAGATCTGATCACCTGCAATATGAATAACTTGATCATTAGTGAGAAAAAGAAAATGAAAAGTTAGTTATTGAGAAACTCACCCAGCTTGGATCAAAAACATTGTCCCAAGAAATCAAGAATAATTGTTGGAAAGAAAAGTTATTTTGCATAAACTTAGTGTCCTTCCATCCTCCATCAATTTAGTAAGGGACCACTTTTTTAAAATAGCAGAGTGAGAACCTTTTGGAATAACTGAACAATAACCACGAAGAACTCCATTGCACAGCATGTCAGCTTGGCTTTACAATGTGAGTGAGTGACTTCAAATCTAATTAGGACAGGACATTTTGCCTGAACAAGCCTGAAATATATTGAGCAATTTTCTAGCGGTCATCACACTGATTCTGGGTATGTCCATGCAAGAGTGAAGTTCAGGAGAGGATAAGAGCAAAACCAGCACCAGGGTACAAGGGGAAAGACGTAGGAGTCAAATAGATCAGGATGTAACTCCTATCTGTGCATTTCACTAGGACTACATTTGTGGTAGAAGATATTTGTACCCCAAATCCACGATAACAGCATGTCCCAATATGACACGAAATTCAAACAAAGAGCCTAGCTCAGCGCAATCGAGGACAAATGTAGTTTTCTCACTCATGAAGATTACTCCTAGGATATTAGAAATATGCTAAAATAATCAGCAGCAGAGTGAAGAGCAAGAATCACGGGGCGGGGGTTGTTGCTCTGTGCCTCAGTAGTCTGTACCTGCAATAATGTCCAGCTACTGTCTCCGAGTATTAAGCTAGCACAATGCTTAGAGTGAGTTAGGCTACTTTTCTGAACAGACTTGAAATCTTTCTCTCTGAAGACTTCCATAAAGCTAGCATACAAATCTGATGTTTTCACAGGATCACAGTTTGAGATATTAACTCATTTCACCTCCCCTTTTTGAAAATTCTAAACTACAATGGACTTCTTGTATGGCTTTTACCACATCACTTATGTGAATCACTTTCTAATTGAGAGTTTGTTCCACTTAGGAAGAAGAAAAGCCACAATATCAAAACTCAGATCCAATTATAAAAACAAACAAACCTGGGAAACAAAGGCAAAAAGACAAAGAATTTTGAGGGGAGAAATCTCTTAAAAATTAAAGTTAAAAAACCTTGAGAATGTAGATAATTCATAAATAAATAACAGTGTAGGAAAAACACATGATGGGTAAACCATAATTTTTACAACACAGGAAAAGGTTAAAACTTGCCTCTAGAGTGGAAAAAGCCAAAGAATCGGAAAAGAAAGTGATAAAATGAGAATTTTGGGCACGAACATGGAATAATAGTACTTAGCCATGGCATAGACTTTTTCTTCACTTTATTTTTCTATTTTTATTAGTTTAAGTGAAGACAATATGTCAATTAAATATGTTGTTGTGTTTCTTTTAATAAAGATGGCTCTTATTAATTGATAAACTTTAGATTCTAAATATAATAGGGGATGTAAAACTTAGACTGATCAAGAATTGCTCAGTTTTATCTCAAAATTAAATCTCATTTTAGGCTGTGAGTGTCAGCCAGTTTTGATCAATGTATTCCTTTCTTCTCAAAGAAGGTGCAAAGTGTGGTGTACTTTGGAAAAGGAGCAATGGATGCATTTGATCTTTACAGAATAAGGTAGAACCGAATCTGTGCCTCCAAAGGGCCAGCATGAACACGGTGTATAAAAGTATCCAAAGGTTTTTAAGCACTCTGGGTTGACCAAGTGGTGAGAGCATTTCAGTGGCCAAGGAAAACATGAATAAATAAGTATTGAATACCTTAGGCGAAGGTGATTTTGATCATTACGCTTATGATTCCATGAGATGACTGGGAAAACCCACTAAGATATGCACGAAAACACAAAGATTATGAGCACACAGTGATCTAAGTCTCAGTAAAAAAAAAAAAAACAAAAAAACACCGAACACACAGGATTGTAGAGATGGCTCAGACGTTAAGAGCACTGGCTGCTCTTCCAGAGGTCCTGAGTTCAATTCCCAGCAACCACGTGGTGGCTCACAACCATCTATGATGAGATCTAGATCTGGTGCCCTCTTCTTGCCTGCAGCATACATGTAAGCAGAACGCACAATGCATAATAATAATAATAATAATAATAATAATAATAATAATAATAAAGTGGAATCTGAAAGCCAGTCTACCTGGAATCCTTAAAAAACAAAACAAACAAACAAAAAAAAAAATTAAAGGATGAGCTTCACACTCCAAATCAAAGACATGGTCTTCAGTGCACACCAGGAGAGAAGGAAGAGAGATTGCTAACTGAACTGAGTAACTCAAAAGACTTGAGATGATCTTAAACTAGCTAAATGTTAGAAAGCAAAACTCAATTTTATTTAGAAGTCATAGCAGTAAGTTTTATCGATGTTTGCTGTTGTCTGTGTCTATGTTTATTTGAGTCTTTTCTTTGTCCATATTCTCCTTGGGTATGTCCGTGCCCATGTCTGTGTGTCCACGTGTCTGTGGGTGTGTGTGTGTGTGTGTCTTTGCCTGCACCACATCCATTGTAACATATAGCCAACACTAATCTTAAATTGGCTATGGGCTTACTTGAAGAGGCTTAAGCCAACTGAGTCACCCAGAAAGGATACTCTCTAAACTGCTGAGCTGCATGCAGGATGTGCTGTGTGTTCAAGGTTTCCTGGGAGCTGTTACCTATGTGGGCATGAGCTTTGGTAATACAGGTATCTGTGATGCATTCCCCATAGTTGGTCCTATGAAATATATATGATCCATATATCACCACTTCCTACCCCCACTTTCAGGGGTTCATTTTGTTTCTGCCCTTGTTTAATTGACATTAATAATAACCCTGGTTGCCTGGTTTTTACTTTGTCTCTTTCTCTCTCTCTCTTCCTAGTTATTTGGAACTTTGATTGCTCTGAGAGCAAGGCACCCCACTGAAAAATGAAGATCAGTATTTATGTGAAGCTGGGAGGTTTCCTAGGCATGGTGACTCAGATCTTGTCATTGAGGGAAACTGAAATAACAGCCACGTCTGCCTGAAACAGACATTAAGATAGTAGATAGATGATATATAAAGATGCCCTTTTCTGGTGATCTGGATACCATTCTGATGGGAAAGTAGAATGGTCAACAGTGCGGTATATTGCTATGTTTTCCATGTTCCAGGCTCCAGACTTCATGTTGATTGACTTGATAGGAGACAGTACCAAAAAGGGGTGGCTTTTCAGCCAAAATGCTCAAGCCAAACAACACAATATGTCACTCAATAATGGTCAACCCTACAGGGAATATTTTATTAATGCTCTGTATGCCTTCATTCCCTTGATGGTTGTGAAGTATGGCAGCTCATCCACGTTATCAAGAAGAAAAGGGGGAAGACTTACAAAAAGAAAGAGGAATGCAAACGCTCTGAGAAAAATACAGTGCTTAGTATTCTTAGAAAGAGAATCTTATTTTATTTTATTTATTTTTTGTCTGTTAAATTAAAAAAAAAGTGTGCACATGCCTTGTGGACTTAAGGAGAGCAGCACTGGAACAAGGCTGCTTTTGTACTCTATTAAGGTTGAGATTAAAGTCCCGACTGATAAACTGAACATTCTTTAAAAGTGACCAGAGTCAAACAATGTCTGTTTGCTGCTACTTTATTACAAAGATACCACTGAGAATAGCTAAGAGTATACTATTTGATCTTTAACAGGTTGACCAAATGATTGCAGTTAGCTCCACTATATGAGATGCTTTCTGCAAATTATTGTTTCTGGTTATAAACCTTTATAATATCACAGGATGAATTATGTATGTATTTCATGTTTTCTTTTCTGCTATCAGCCTTGATGTTCTCATTTTAAGTTTCACCCTAGCCTCCTAATAATGCAATATTGAGGCCATTCAGACACTAATTATGCCTCCGTGGCTTTTTTGAAATGACTAAATCAGCATCAGTTCTATAATTATCATTAGCAAGTTTGTATCAGTGGCTCGAACACACTTGAACAGCTCAACTTAAATGATTTGTGAATGTACTCATCTGATACATTGAACAGTCTCTATAGATACAAACAGGTGCTTGCTTATTACTTTATGTAAAACAGAAAATCTGAACATGTATATTGTATGAAATATATTTTCAGTTCAATATTAAAGCATTTTTCCCCACAGCTTCAAAAATCTTAAGCTATACAGAGACAGTCAGGCTACCTATACTTTAAAAGCTCAGTTGAGGTGAATAGTGTAAGGAAACAGAAAACTATTACTCATACTTAAGACTAGACCCGATGTCTTCCTCATTTTCAAAATGTTCAAATAGGAGTCTGGCAAGGATGATTGACAGGAAGTTTCCAAATGTAATGCCTCTGTATTTTTATTGTTTCTCTTCTTGAATTATTAATATTGCCAGTAGTCATTTGCCATGAAAACAAATCAAGGTATGTATGGTAAGCGCTTATTTGAATGCAGCACTTTTATATGCTAAAAATATTTATAGCAATCCATTCTTTAATGTAATGAAATGGCAAAGTAGTGAGGAAAATACAGAAAAATAAGATTTCAACAACAAAAAATTATAATGTTAATTCTGTGAGTAAAGTGATGAATGCAGCATGGAAAAATATAACAGAGAAGAAAGACTAAATAAAACAAAACAAAAACCTGGCCACTAAGAGAAGCAAGGACAGTTCTTTATATCACTCAGAAGGGAGAGAGCCTCACCTTAAACTGGGAAAACCTGATAAGAATTCATGACACTCTGTTGCTTTAGGAATAGTGAAACCTACCTCAAAAGCGACATCAGTGCATTTTCCAGTAAGAAAACTGTGTGGTGTGTGGTGTGTATATGAGTGTGTGTGTGTGTGTGTGTGTGTGTGTGTATGTGTATGTGTGTGTTCTTTTACCAAGTTATACCAGGTCCTTGTTTTGTTGAAGGGAAAAAAAAAAGAAAGAAAGAAAGAAAAAAAAAAAACTTGTGCCAGGCTGTAGTATTTTATGACCTACATTATTACCCTCTGGGTAGTTAAATGATGGTGCCAAACTAATTATTGCTTTGTCTAATTTTAAGTCCAGGTCTATGGAGATTAACAGCTCGCACATTAATTCAAAGCACCAACAGCCCACCTAACCTAATGCTGTCTTAAATGAATTAAAAGCCCTGTTTAAGAAACTTCAATATACTACAAATGAAGGAAATGTGCGTCTGTGCTGTATTCAGTGTTCCAAAACCAGTTTCACTTTGCATGCTTTGCTTAAACAGAGAGATGCAGGGAAGAATTTTCCTTCTATTCGCCCATTACTTCTTTTTAAAATGATGTCTCTTCTAAGCTTAAAGCGTGGTCTGAGTGGAGCTAATTGTAAAGTGCTGGGCAGGGAGGAAGCAGAATAATGAGTAGGAAGACCATGGTCAGCTTAAGGGGGAAAAAAAAGTTCAATTCCAATGTATTGTCCCCTTTTATATCTTTGACATTAAATGAATGCCTTTAAACACACTGACATTTTGTAATATTACCACATGGACATGGAGTATTGAGCAATCAATACAAATAGACCCTCTATTTAAAAAGAAAAGAAAAGAAAAAAAATCAAGGAAGCGTATCACTGAACATTCCAGAAACATTGACAGTTTGAAGGACCAGGAAAACCGTTAGATGAGGACAATAAGTCTCCAGCTTGTTTCCCCATTTCTGATTTTGTGAGCTACATCTTCTTAAAGCAGGGTCAACCCCACATAAATCTCTTGCTTACAAACCTTCCACAACTTCTTGTTACCTTCCTATTGAAATGCAGACCTCTTGACTAATGCCCCCTCCAGCTCCTCCATAAGACATCAGCATTTCTGGTTTCTATACAGCTCCTACCCAGCCCGCCTGTCTCAGTGACGCAGGGAAACCCGAGAAGCATGTTTCCAGCAAACACCCCACAATTTTTGTTCCCTGTTCATCTCTATTCCTTCTACCATGCAATTTTCATCTCATGTAAACAGTTACCGTGTCCAGTGTGAATTAAGGCATTCAATTTAAAAACCGAAATAGTGAGGGTGGATAAGTGCCTGCCCTCAGGATGCTTACAACCCAATGGTGGAGTCCGAACACGGAGGCATTGTCAAACAGACATGAAGGGACAGAGAGATGCAGGTTCCGATGTGAGCCCAAAAGAATGGTCCCTAAATTAGAGGAGGTAAATGTGGAAAAATATAAAGCAAGTTAGCCTATACAAAGGAAAGGGGAGGACTGAATCAAGCAGAGAGCAAAAAGGCAAGAGAAACAGAGATTGCATGCACAACCCACAGTGGTGTATGCGTTAGAAGATAAATGAGACCACACAGGCCAGAAAAGCTACCCCTCCATGGAGAGAGACCAAAACAACCCCTCCCTCTCATCAGACACCCTTTGTAAATGCGCTTAACTGCATACACATTGATCTATATTTCTCTGACTTTATTTATTAAATGTTTTAATATCGGGTTCGCTTAAATCTTCTTCAGTTTTCAGCACACTGTCTTAGCCACGTTAAGTATCCAGTGTCCACTTTCTGGATGAAATTGAGAAACGTGCAAACCCAAAGTTGTAAGCAAACATATGGATACTTCAAATATACGTGAATGCGAAACATATACTATCATATATTGTCAGAAGAAGCCACCTCTGCATAATCCACCTCTGCATAGCTAAGAGAGTATTTCAGGTGAACACTCTCTCTGCCCTGGGCTAAGGCAATACATGAAGAGTCCTAACACTGTTTGACAGTGTCTGCATTCAAGTGTAATTCTGAACAATTTCAGTAATTTTACTCAATAAGGTCAAGGTCTATGCTGGCTTCTCATGGGAGGAGGGGGTATATAAAAACTTCTGAGTCATCTTAGCTGAATTCAAGCGCAGATAAATGACCCTTTAAATAATCTTCCATTTTAAAGATGCATTAAAAATTATTGCATGGAAATTTTCCTTTCTGGAAGGCTTACTTAAAAATCTAAATTTTTACCAGGTTTTCCCAGTGGCTACTGAATGGTTTAGAAGAGGATACTAATTTATTTTATGAAAAAAAATCTCAAACAGTTTCAGATTTAAAATATAGTAGTTAAAAATTAAGTATAGAGTTGTATGATACCCGCAAACAGTATCCCGCCATGCTCGACTTTCTGCATAGTATCTAATATTTGCTTTCTTTTCCCCACCTTTGGTTGAGGTCATCATGCTTTCCTCTCTGGGGCATGAGCACACATCCTATGTCCTCCTTAGCTCAGATGCCCCTTGGACCTAGTGCAGGTCAGGAGAGAGCCATCTGCAAACCCACATTCACTCATCTCCTTGATTATCATCTTACTTTTTACTTCTGTCATTGCTTATATTACCACGAGGATGGGGAAGAGGGAAAGTAGAATTCTTTCTTATTTTGGGAGACATACCCATGCTCACATATATGGTAGGTCACATACTTATCCTAAAAGCAAATAATAGGCTCATTTAGCCTCATTTCCCTCTAATCTTCCTAGCCAGGATGCACCATGTAGAAATGCCACTTTATAAAGCACAATTCTTTATGTTTTAATGTCTCTACAATTTCAAAAGTAAAGATGAAATGCAAGTACGAGAGGCTCAACAGGAAAAACTGAATGAAGTTGGTTATTCCTGAATTAACTGTTGCCTTGGTTAGAAAACCATTCCATTTTAATCACCAATTTCTAATTCTCATGTTTTAGCAAGAAAATTTATGTAATTCATAGTTTAGAGAAGGAAATCGGTTGCAACTGGACAAGACTTGCAAGTTTTAATGATGAATGTGAATAGAAATACAATGACCATCACATTGACATTTAATCTTATTTTATTGTTATAAAAATGGAAACATGGCAGACAAATCCATAAGCATTGTGAAAAACATTTCTTATTACTTTCATAAAGTAATTGGAGAAAAGCGACTTTTGCTTATACATAAAAGTTATAAATTGTTGAGTGACAAGCCCTTTGTGGATTTCTTTTACTTATGTGACTCTGTAATGTGTATGCTTCTTTGGGAGACCCTTTTCTTCGGAGGTGTCTTAGATTTTGGACAGTTTGAAACTCTGTAAATATGTGCTGTGCTCTGTTGAATAGTTTTCCCTTATTATGACTTCACAGTTAAATTATATCCATTGGTACGCTGAACAATGGATTTAATAATATTTCAATGAATACATAAAGAAATTGAAAAAGTGCTTGCTATTATCTATTAATGAACTTTTGCTCATCATACTTTTTCCTTTTCCCTTTTAAGGATAAAGATTATTTCATTTTAGATTTTGTTAGTGAATTGCCTTATGTCTGTCATCTCAATGCTTTATATTTGTGTCCAGTGACTAGTGTAATATATATATATATATATATATGCACATATAATGTATATAGTAATATATAATAACATATATGTAACATATATGTAGTAACACATATATAATGACATATAACATTATATATATATATATATATATATATATATATATATATATATGCTCTAAGGTAGACCAGGAACCCTAATTTTCATCTTGGGCATTTAGTGTGGCCTGCTGATTAGCTCTCAGGTTTGATTTTTTTTTTTTTTCAGCAGAAAAAGACATAGCAATCCTGCCTGATGGCATAGACATCTATACATGTGCAGGAGAGTTCTGCATTTCACCTCACAAATGGGCAATAAAATTAAAAGTGGTTTGAAGATTTAAAAAAAAATCATCTGTACCTTCTCCAACAGCTAGTCACACAGATAGTTTGCTACAGTTATTTCTTTGTAGTAAAACCCAATGAACAACTTTTGTTGGGATGGCTTAAAAAGCTGTCTTCTTAAATGGAAAGAGTCTCAGTGTTCTCTGCAGCTTCAGAATAAAGTTCTTTTGCTTTATTTCTCATCCCAGTTTTTTTTTAAGTGCAGAATATCAAAGATCTATTCCAAATAGAAATCTCATTCTTCACAAATATTATTTTTTTGACATGCCACTCTCTTTGCTTTTGAATTGTCATCTGCCCAGATTTAACCATTTAATTTTCTTTTGATTGTGATAAACACATCTATTGAGATGCAAGAAAATATCAAATAAAGAATGAGATTAATTTCTAAGTATATGTTTGGCCTTTTATGAGACCAGACCAGCCGAGAAGCTGGCAGACATGCGGCATTCTCCCTAAACAAGTGTATTTTCAGCTCCAACCTTCAAAGTAACATTTTCAGCTAGATAGCCTCCTGGTCGAATGTTTAATTTGCCTCTTTCATTCTTAGTTTCAGTGAAATACAGAGGACTGAATATCCACCAGGCCAAAGCATAAACTCACCATTTATCTATTAAAGTCATATTTAATGAAAATGAAGAGAAATTATTACCCAACTCTCTCTTTCTCTCATTACAATTCCTTAAGAACTTTGCCGGGCACATTATCTCGTAGACATCATGATCAAATGTTATTGTTTGCTTTATTATCTCAGTTGGATGGTTGGCTAGTCTAGGATGAAATAGGTTGAAGGCAATCCTCTCAGCCTAGAAGTCTGAATGAGGTTCCCATTCAAATGATCCTGATTGTTTGGGGGTGGGGCGGGGTGATTAGTAAACCAACTGAGCTTACACTGCATAGTAAGCGTCTGGATGCAGCGCATTTACATCTAACAAGAGACCCCAGAAAACGTGTGTGTGTTTCTGAAACCTTATGTTGCGAACAAAAGGCTATCTCAGCCACAGACAATCAGCGCGGCACTGCTCCCTGGGATGCGAGCCACACACTCAACTGCACATTTCATTCTTCCTCAGCTCCCAACACCACAAAGCCCCGACCCTCTCCCTTCTACTGGGTTCCCCAGATTGCTCCATAGCGGGGGGCTGGGAAAGCTGAAGCCCCAGGTCTCTCTGCCTGCGCACCAGCAGCCAGCACCGTGGGCCCCCGGGCGCTGCTCTCTCTTGCCCGAGCCGCCTGGGGGAGGTAGGGAGGGGAGCCGGGGAGCTGGAGAGGGGACCGCACACCTAGACACTTAGGGTTTTATTTATTCACGGCGGCAGAGAAGTGGGTTCAAGCCGCTCTGCCTCCCCAACTTGCCTCTCCCTAGCAGATAAAGTCATTTTTCTGGCTGGTGCGGGGGGCCTCGGAGACTAGGGAGGTCCCGGCTCCACGTCCCTCCCGTCCCGTGCGCGCCGCGGCGGGGGAGGGCTGGCCCGGCGGCCGCAGGGACCCCCCACCCCACCCCAGGGGCTCGCAATCGCGCGTGGACACCCGGGTTCGCCTCCCCCGGGGGCGTCGCTCCCCGCGCGCGGGCTGGGCCGGACTCCGCGTCCCCGCGCGCCGGCATGACCTCGGGGCCCCCTCCGGGCCGCGGGAGCGCGGTCGTGAGGCTGGGCGGCCGCCGAGGCCCGGGCCGTGTAACATGACCCGGCGGCCGGCCATTGCGCCCTCCCTGTCCGCGGCCGGGCGCCGCTCGCCGCCTCCCGCCTCCGCTCCCCCTGCAGCCCCGGCCCGCGCCGCCGCTCCCTCCCGGGGCTCCCGGCCCGCCGCGCTCCAACGCCCGCCTCTCGCTCCTGCCTCCCGACGCCCGGCCGCGCGGCCGCCTGCGTCTCTTTCTCCCTCTCTCCTTTGAAAACTGATCTTTGGCTCTTAGTGTGAAAGTGATTTGAATTTGGCTCGGCGGCGCTCTGCGCCTGCGCTCAGCCTCTGGCATGCTGGCTCCTTCCAAGCAGCTGTTTTGGGTTTGAAATTCCAACATGGCAGAGGCTGCAGTCCGTCTTCCCTTCAAAAACTTGGAATGATTTCAAATCATAGGCACCTTCACTTAACCCTAGCTTCCATTCATCAGCAAACACATCGGATCGATGCTACGCTAAGCTATCGGGAGCCCGCTCCGCGCGTCCAGGTAAGGAGAGCTTCGTAGTTTCCTACCATCTGTTTAAAATATTTTTTGTTTTTGTTTTATTTTTAAAGAACATAGATAGATCCGAGACCTGTAGTGAGAAGAGGTCTCTGAGTTGTGCCGTAAACAGTAAATTTAATTTGCATTCGTTTCTATTCTGTACGCCAACCTGCTGTCTAATTTCTCCCTACAAAGTAGCCCTGAAACATTATGAGGCATATTTCTGCAGCTTAATCATTGTAACAATAGTATGGGATTAAGAGTTCGTGACTGCAAGAATCTCGCTTTTCGCGATATTGGGCTTACTTACTATTATCTTTTTACTTCAAGAAATTAAAAAATAAATAAATAAGAAAGCGGAGCCATAGGGTGGGGCTAGACTTTCTTCAGGAACTAACTTCTAAGTAAATAAGAAGTGTAAATAAGAATCTTGCACACACACAAAAAGTTGAGGTTAAATTACAATCTCGTGGCTGGGGGATCGAGAAAAATGTCAGAGGATCGGTTGCAGAAAACTGTAAGCACATCACGCGGGAGGGGGTACAGCGTGGTGGGCGTATTGTTGGCAAGGAACGGGAGAGAAAGATGTATAATTTAATGGTATATACAATCCACTGATCCTATTACGGTCCTCCCCGGAGCTCTTGTTAGTTTCAATGGGAGTGAGTGAAATTGACATGGACTTGCATTCCTGGTCATGTGCCTTTTTTTCCTTTCTTTCTTCTCCTGTGATCTGAGATCCCCTTTTTGTTGATGTTGCTTTCCCCCTTAATTATATGCATGTAGGTTAAATGAATACCTGACGAAAGGGCCCACGTTTCAAGGCAGTGACATTTGATAGCTGAGAGGAAAAGTGGCTTTAATGAAAAGCAACCTTTGGAATTCCTGCTTGTGAGAAATCCAATTCAGCTTTTTGTGCTCCCAGCAAGAAATGATCAGTAGCACCAGTGTGTATGGTACGTCGGTTTTGGAATTTACTTCCTTTGCGTTTAAATAGGGAAGACAAATTAAACAGCATGATAGAAACATTGGAGGCTGCTCGGGAATCAGATGCTCGTGATGTACAGTCCTTTATAACTGTGTTTATGTCTGTTTGTTTTAATCTGTCACTATGCTTTTTTTTTTTTTTTGCATTTGCCACCACTTGTTTATATATTTCAGTTTTTATTACTGTATGACTTGAGGACACTTTCACCGGTTTTAGCTTTAATCTTGAACTTGCATGTTTCTGGTAATACTCTCTTACAGGGCTGAAGTCAAATGGTATGTAAATTAGTTAAACTCGGGGTGGAATTTTTCTGTTGTTGTTGTTGTTGCTTTTGGGTGGGGGGCAGCTGGATGGAGAGGGTGGGAGAGTGGGGCAAAGCTTGCTAACTAATGAAAGTACACACAGACAAATATACACACATATATATATACATGTGTGCACACACAGGGCTGGATGGAATTTTCTTTTTCTTTCTTTTTTTTCTCAACCTATTAGTGGAATTTGACTGTTTGCTCTCTTGATTGCACTTTATGGAGTAATCAGTTCTTCTGTGTGGATTTTCCCATTTGGGTGAGTGAGTGAAGGTGTATCTTTTACATGAAAATAAGATATATGCATGTGTATATTTTTTGATTACTCTTGTCCTTAATGTCTAATAAGAAACACTGGTAGTTTTTTTCTCCTCTTGCCATTCACTTGTCTGCCTGTCAGGGCTTTTTACTTTTAACCTGTGACAGAATTAAATAATCAGGCACTGAAATTGACTTTATTTAAAATCACTCTTTCCTCTTTATTTAAAAAAAAGTCAGTTAAATGGGGTGAGAGGGGTTTTCAATAGCTCTCATGGCTGTGCTGTGTGTACACTTTGTGATAGTCAATTAAGTCCAAGAGGGGACAACGACAACAAAAAAATGGGAAAGTATTTTGCATGACCAAAGAATATGTACACTTTAAACTGTGGTTTTTTTTTTTTTTTTTTTTTTTTTTGTTACATTTTTCCCCATGTCATGGACCTTGAAAAGAGTGGAAGCAGGAAAGAGAAATAAAAGAAAGAAATGAGAGAGGGTCAAAGCTGCTAGGCGTCTGTAGTGTGGCCCTGGCCAGTGCTTTCTCATAACACAAATGAGAATACTAGGGAAGGGACCTGAGGACCGGAGGCGCGACATCTACTTCTTCCTGGGCTCTGCTGGCTACCGGACTGAGCACACACCACTCTTGCAGGCTAGGAAGGATTTGATTGGATTTTGCATTTGGAACTTGTTGACTTTGAAGCGATCAATAAGAAGACTGTTTATTTTAGATGCACATAATTTGCCCTGAGAAATGTTTTAAGGAGGAGAGAGAGAGAGAGAGCACAGCTTTTTTTTTTTTCCCCTGGAGCTGTTGGAGCGAATGGGATTGCCAGATGGGCGATTTCCCTCTGTGATGTTAAAGCTGTAATATATATTCAGAGCAGATTGGGCTGCTGCCTGTGATCAGGAGGATATTACATTTATAAATTTTAAATCGGAGCTCGGACAATGTGCTGAGAGAAGAAATTGGGTGGTTTGACTGTAAACCGTACTGATACTTAAACATGGTTTGTGGATAGTGGTAATTCTCATTATTGCAATAATAAGTAAAAAAAAAAAAAGAAAGAAAAAAAAAGCACACAGGCAACAGTAGCATCGGAGGCATGTAACAGCAAATTTAAGTATGTGAATTGCTCCTAGACTATTCTTTGCTTACTATTAAGTAATACTCACATGATTTCTTTTTGTGTGTGCGTAAATGCTGGATGTGTGAATGATATTTGGAAGTCTTGTTATCACTCACTGGAATCTAGGGGTGTGTGTGTATACATATGCATGCATGTATGTACACATGTACCCAGAAAGTAGACACATGTGTGCGTATGCATTAAAGGGCTCTAGTGGTTTCTATTTTCTATCACTTTGATTGTTTTTCGATTTATCTCAAATGTGTGGCCTAAAGGAATCAGAGCCACAAACCTAAAAGGCTACAGAGTGGGCAAGTGCCCACACCCAGCAGCTCTGCCGTTGCAAATTAAAAGTGTGTTGTGGTCAGGAAATGAAAGCTACAATGTCTCTTTTGAACAAGTCGTTTATCAAGAGAAACATCTATCAGGGACTGCCTTGTCACATTGATCCTCTAAAAGTTAGGTCTGAGCTGGAAACTGCTTTGATGTTTTTGATCCTAAATTTAATACAACAGGGAAGGGGGAAAAAGATATTTTGACCAATATAGATTTAAAAAAATTGTTTCCTGGAACCAAAAAGATCTATTGGTTACTACGGTACTATGTGTAAAGTTTTCTAGCCATCACAGTTGGTTAAAGATTTCAGGGGGAAATCTCAGCCTTTATAAATGGATGGTTGTTCAATCATACATTTATAATACCTTCAGTTATGGGAAGCTTCTTGATTGACATGGGCATTTTGAAACGAGATTGTTTGTAAGAAAAATTATTTCAAAGAGTGTTTGCAACAATATTGAGAGTCAGCAGTTTTCATTCATTTAAATATTGAGCTCTTCTTTCACTTTTATTCTTTTATTCTTATTTCTGGTTTTCATTGTAGTGACAAGTTAACTTCTATTAGACAGAACACTCTTTTCTTTTTTTCCTTTTAAACTCTGTCTCCAAATGTGCTTGCATGTACAATTGCTATTGTTTATTAATTTTTATGTGTGGTAGGTTATCATATAAACTATACAGACTATGAGTCCTCTGGAATCTCAGTTTGAAAATAGGGGTACCACATTAAATAGGATATTTTTCTGAATACAGTGCATGCATTATTCAAAATTTTAAAACATTGTTAAAACGATGACCCAGTTTCTTTTCAAAATATTTTGTAAAGACAGCTAAAAAGAATTTGCTTTATTTTTGGAAGCAAGGATAGAAAAGTATTTCTTTGAAACAGAGTTTTTAGATACCTGCCTTATAGTGCTGGTGGCCACTTGTTATTTCATGTACTCTATTAGAAATAAGCCAGCAAGAGTGTGGTGGGAGTTTTGAGGAGTGTAATTCTTGCTAATTAATCATGTCTGATATGAAAGAATCATAGCAGTGTAATACAATCTCATTGTTGTTTTCCTGGAAGATGGTGAGACTTCTGTTTGGCAGCTGTACATGTGAGTAGACTTGCTTTGCTGTTCTCCTAAATAGTTTATATGGCCTTTTGAAATTATTTTAATAAACATTAAAAAAATACTTGTTTTTCTTCTTACATGGTATCTATGAGGTCCTTAAAGCAGCATCTGATTTCTCCTGAGTAAAAATGTGATTTCTTTTTCCTGTCTTTCTTTCTTTTCTTTCTTTCTTTCTTTCTTTCTTTCTTTCTTCCTTCCTTCCTTCCTTCCTTCCTTTCTTCCTTCCTTCCTTCCTCCCTTCCTCCTTCCTTCCTTTCTTTCTTTCTTTCTTTCTTTCTTTCTTTCTTTCTTTCTTTCTTTCTTTCTTTCTTTCTTTTTATATTTAAGACACCTGCACTTGCACTTCTAGCAAAAAAAAAAAATCATTTTTGTTGTTGCTGTTTTTACTGTTAGGAACTTTGAATAGCATTTTGTGGGCTGGTGCTTCTAATAGACATGCAAGAGAGTAGAAATTTCTTTAATTCTCTTCAGCTAATACAAGCATGTGGTCAGAGCGCAGAAGAGCAGCAGCTCCTGGAATCCACTGAGACAGTCTGCGGCACTATCTGTTCTTTCTAACATAGTTTGACAATTCAGTCTCCTGAAGGAAGTGCATCCTTCCTTACTGGTAAATTATTTTGTTCCCTGAGCCTCACGCTCTCATAGCTGTTACTCTCTTGCCCATGGTATGTAGAGAGGCAGATGCAGAAAGTTTGTAATGGTTTTCCAGGTTGTCATTTCCAGGTGAATGTGGGCTCTGAAGTCTCCTGTTTCTGTCAGTGTTTTTGGATGCCTAATGATTGCCTAATTAAGTAATCAGCTCTAATCGTCCCAAATCAGCAGAATTATTAGGTGTATTTGAAACAATTGCAGGCCTTTTTTGTTTTGAACTTTCTAGCTGCACTCAGAGCCTTGCTTTTAGAGCGATTTCTTCATCTTTTGCCTTTGATCAATAAACTCTCCTGTCTGAATTTTGTATGCTACTTTATAAAGTGCCACAGGCATTGTTGTAGAGATAATACATTTAATTACCAAGCATTTAAATTGATTTATGTATTTTTGATAGCAAAAATTGTTGCATATATTTGTGGAGATATTGTCCGTTACTGGTGGAGAAGGTTTTATTTATCACCATATCAACTTTTTTTTTTTAAGTTAATGATAATGGAACAGAGGATGATGCAATTAAAAATGTCATACAATGCTTTCTTTAGATATATATAGAAGCTAATGTCCTTTTGTCATTTGAACTGAGCCATTTCTGCAGGTACCACTGGAAAGACAGCAGTCCCAAAATTGATTGATAACTTAGGAACACACAGGCACACACTTTTTTTTTTTAAAGCAAAGTCTTATTGGAAATAATACAAATAAATGGCATGCTCAGCAAATATTTTTATGGTTGGAATTTTATCACAGTCTTCCTTTTTCCCCCCCATATATAATATATATGTATATGTATATGTATACACACACACAAAATGCAGAGAGAGAGAATGCTGACAGGAATGCTGACTGCTGATTTTTATTTTTCCTTCTGCCATTTAAATGATGGTAGTTGTTAACTAAAGGAAATGTGGCACAAATTAAGAACAGAAAAAAAAATCAAGAATAAGGAGTTGGCAAATGATAGTGAAAATGTATGTTACCGGCAGATTTGAAGGGAATTTAAAGCAGGTAGGTAAAACAGATTCTTGGGTACTTTAGGACAAGACCACAGGTGCCTGCTCAGCCCTGGCAGGCCCTAGAATACCTGTTGACTAACGTTTACTGAGATTGAGAGGCAGAAAAGATAGATGATCCGAAGCCATCAAAACAGTAGATATGATCTGGCACTTTCTGCTAATAATATTTACATATTTTATGCAACAAATCTGCTTGTTGTCCTGTTATTTGAATATTGACACTTTGTTTCTCGTTGCATATGGTTGACTGTTGGTGGAGAGTTTCTCTGAGGCACTTCATAAAGGATTTCATTTCATACGGATTCATGCTCCGTGGTGGATAAGTGTGTGTGTTTGCTCATAGTTTAGCATTTGTGCTATCATCTTGTCTTCAAATCACATTTTTAAACTGATAAATGTTTAGAGTAGAATGCATGATTTATTATACGAAGGCTCAAAGTTAACCTCTTTTTTTCCCCTCTAACTCTTCTTATTTATTATTTTGGTTTGAAAAAAAAACCCTTTATTAGAAAAAAAAAATAAATAATCTTGGAAAATAAAATCTGATTCTTGTTAAGATTTTGTTCTTTTTATAAGATGAATAGCTTTTATTGAAAATTATTAAGGATATATAATTTGGTAGTATTATAATTTACAAATAAAGATTTTTTTCATGCAAAATACAAAATTTAAAGCACTCATAAAATGTTTTTCCCCCTCAGTATCTTAATGTTGAAAAATGCTTTTTTTTTTTTCAGATTTTCCCCTATGGATTTTGGTCTCTGCTATTGATTTACGTATTTGTCACAGTGGTTTGTAGATATATGGCTGGTTAGGGAACAGAACATGCATTTTACTTTCCCCACAGAAACCCTTCTTGTTTTTCCAGAATCAACTAATACTCGACTTCTATCAACTAGATGCTGTGAAAATCATTGACAGTTGAATGTTGTGCATGTGTGAATTTAACTCCTCAAAGAATGAATGACCTGTGCTTTAGTGCATTGGTCCCTAAGAAAATATGTTTCAGGGTAACAGAACATGTGGAATTAGCTTTGAAAGCAATGCAATGTGAAGTCATGGCTTTCTGTATATTGCAGGAAACTTTTTGTTATTCTTTTGACTTATTATTCTTTTCATCTAGAAATGCAGTGACCTTCAGCTAGGACCATCTACCTCATCTATAAGTATGTGCCCAGCACATAATTAAACTGTGAGATAGCTTGTTTAAAAATTACTCGTAATTTCAAGACAGCCACAACAGAGCATTCAAGCAAGTGCAAAGCCCTTCTGCTGGGGTCCTTGTGTCTGCTGAGGTCACAGGGCAACGAGGCTACACTTGGCTTTACTGTCTACAAAGTGTATTAAGGGACAGTTTTGAGGAGATCACTGATTTTCTGTGTGGAGACTGGCTATTTTATTTATCCAATTTGGCTTTGCCTAAAAGGACACTAACAGGAGTTGATAAACAGAACAGATGAAATGAGAGGCCTTTGGGTATTTCTGTTTTTACCCTTGAACCAGTTTATTTGCTTTAATCTCACATTGTCTCGTTCCTGTTATATCTCATGAATGTTTGTGTTAACAGAAACTCGATGTTTTTAATTATGTGTACATGGGCAAGCAATTAAGAAGAATAGCCCTGGCACAGAGGAATTGTTTCAGTAGGATTTGTCTTAGGTGCCTATGTGGTTCTTGGTCACCTTGTACCACCTGTACCCTTTCCTGAGGTCAAGAAATTAACTATATAGAAAGCCGTGACCATTAAAAATAACAAAAGCACAACTCATTGAGTGACAGTCAGGGAAGAGGGACAAACACAAAAATAATCACTTTATTATGTTAGTATCAGTATTGGTATTTTGACAAGAAGAAGTGGAATTGTAGCCGCCCAGCTGTGGTGACAGGAATGTTAAAGGAGAAAGACTCTTTCGTGTATGTATCCTAGCTCTGCAATGTATCCTATCTTATTCAGACTGTGAACTTACTTTTCCAACTTGCATTGAAATACCCTCCCTCTCTCTGACCTGTGGTCACTAGGTGTGGCTACTTTTCTACTTTGGTTTCCTTTTTCATTCTCTGCACATTTGTCAACAAAACACTGGAATCCTTGTTTCCTGATGCACTGCTCAATAAAACAATCTTTTCTGTTGAGGTGCCCCAAACTATATCCTGAAGCCCAGCAGCTTTTCAGATGAAGACTGAGGTGTGATAGAATGTCCACTAAGTGTGGATTTGAGCACACTTGAAGTTGGACCATTTATTTTCAAAAGGTAGTTCTTATATCAGATCACTGCCAGGAAGGAGATATCAAAGAGCTGAGGAAAAGTCACTCTTCTTTTATGTAACCCAAGACTGTGGTAGAGAAGGGGGCTTTAAAGATATTTTAGAGGAAGGAAAAATGGAACTTGTTTTGAATACCTTGCTTGACTTTGCTGTAACACTACAGAGTCCTGGGAAGAAACGCCTTCATTCTGAGTAGTAACGAGAGGCTGTTCTTTCCGTATATACTCTAATGGAAGGAAGCTGAAAAATAAGTGTTTTTACGCACACCTTAGGGATCTTCTGCCTGAAGGACACTGTAAGCGTGCAATGTTGGAGTTAGTGCTCATCAATCCATGTTTCTCAATGTGCTGTGCTTTGTCTCTATTTTCTGCAATACAATTGCAATTCAGCTCCTTATTGTTTCTTTCCTTACTCCTATTTTTTTTATTATATGTTCATACTAAATGTTTGGCTTCAAAAATAATTAAGCCTCAAATCCGGTTAAATATATAGGCTACGGTGGCTGCAATAATAGCTTTTGTATAATATCTCCTATATTCGCTTTATTTTCCCCTTTTCAAATTGAAGTAAAGAATAAACACTTTCTCTCAGATCATGTACCTCAATGATGCTAAATTATAAATCTTAATTAGGTATGATTCATCAATTTTAATCTTACCAGATAATTATTTTGAGTAGGATAAAAAAAGATTGCCTTAATAGTCAAGTCATTTTCATTTTAATCCCCGTTTTAAGATGAGACAAATACTGTTAAATAAACAGGCTACTATTATCCTTTTAGGCTTGGTAGTTAATACTTTTGAATAGAATTGTGTGGCTGGAGGAGTGAGCTACCGAAAGAACAGAGTGACTGTTTGCAAACTTTAAAGTCCTTTTTTGATAAATTTCACTACTAGGTATGACAGGAATCAGAGGGACTCTCCTAAATAAGAACTGCAGGTTTTGTTGTCTAAATGAAATATCCTCTTGTGCATGTGTACAGATACATTTCTTTGTGAAGGTATTGATGTCAGAGATGTTTTTGGTATTTTTTTTTTAATGAGTAATTGGGTTAACGGGGTTAGCCAGAAAATATCCTTTCCTGGAAAATGAAAAATTACATTCAAGCAGAGTTATAAGAGCAGAGCATATTCATGACTTTAAGTACTTAAAATGATATTTTATGACTCATTTTAAAAGAATAATACTCAATCTGTAACTTGTTAAGAATAATAGCCACTTTTAGTTTTTACAGCATGTCTGCGTAAAAACTGACTTTTCTCCTCTTGAATCACAGACCTGTAGTCAATTTTAGATCCTCTTTACAAAGGATGTGGGGCTTATGTCCTGGCCCCACCATCGTATGTCTGAGTCGCAGTCTTTTGAAAAGAGATTTTATTTACAGTACTCAAGCGATCAGAAAGCATTGGGAGGGGCATTACTGTTATGACCCATGAGCAGACCATGGTACCTCAAGTGGCCTTGTCTCACAAACTGGATTGAGAAAAAGAAAGATAAGCAGTTTGGGAATTTTATATTTGAGCAAAGACATTTGAGCAAAGTCTTTTCTGCCTTCAGAAATATCTTAAGTGCACTATGAATAATATTAAGTTTCTTAATTAAAAAATAAGTTTTGAAATCAACCAGTTATCAATAGAAACTTACTTATGTATGCTGAGATGACAGACCCTTCAGAAATAGATTTCAGTTGGAGCTAGTGTCTGATTAAAAGGACATTTTGTGCATATGCAGAATCTCTTGAGTTTTTAAGCTATGGGGTATGCAATTTCTATTGATGACATTTCACTATTACACTCTTAGGAAATATAATAAAAGTTCCTTGTTCTGTTTTGATCTTTAATCTATTCCTTAATGGGCGCAGACACCAAATAATCAATACTTTTCTTCCCTTTCTCTCTGTTTTTTCTTTTCATTTTGTTTTAGCACCAAAGTAAAAATTTCAGTGGAAAAGATTCTTTTATAATACTTATTCTTAAAGATACACAGGTAGCCCAGTCTTAAATGGGATATGGGTTTGTTTATAAGAACAGATGAAACTCCCCAGTTTTACAAACCTGTAAGATTTCTTTGCAATTACATTACCAAACCACTGTCAAAACGTGATCTCATGGGAGGTGTTGAGATGGGTGATTGCAAAGCACATGCGTTTGCACCTACATACATGTTGTCTATGTTTTTAACAATCAACTCTGCAGCTGTCCTTTACTTCCTGTCAGGGCAAAGCGCTTCAGTCCATTTTGCCATCTGCATGCTCACCATGCCCTACCCTCTCTCAGCTAGCCCCCTGCTGCTGATCTATAATCATACTACCTACCTGTGTGTCTGCACTCTGGAGAGACCTGCATTCTTTATAAACTTATCTGCAAGGCTGGTTATTACTTGATCATCCGGAAAATCAAATTTCCCTTCATCCACCAGTATATGGATGTTTAGATTAGGAGGAGGGAGTTTGAACTAATTAAGAGGGTATTAGGGTGTCAGGGGTGTGGTCAAGCTGCCTTGGTTGTCATGGACAAACTATCCTTGATGACTGGCAACTGGAAAAGGAGGCCATAGGCAAAGGAAAAATAAATTAGAGGAAGATGTTGAGGAAAAATTTAGGGTCTTTTTCTCACATGGTTTTGCTGAAAACTGAGTTGATCACTATACTGATCCAATCCTCATATACCTTTTTGCAAAAGTGACCATTTAGTAGTGATTAATAAGCATTGTGCTGCAATCTAAACAGATCATAATCCCCCTTTAAGAAGAGGGAGGTTCTAGATCACATTCTGAATAATAGAACTTATGATTGTCTATATGGAAATAATTATTCCCAGTTTACCTGCCCATAAGTTGAAAATGTATAAAGACATTATATGCCTTTAATGGGGAGAAATTTTATTCTTAGAATCTTTTCTTTTACTCCATTGATATCCTTCATTTGCTTAGGCCATGGTTTAAGTTATAGAAAAAGATTCGTTGACATATATCTCTTGTATTGCTTCTTTTGGAATGTAACACATTTTATTGCCATAACAGGGCTTCCGATCTTTGAAACAGAAAGGTGTGTTTGAATGTGTAAAATTTAATGACACTTTTTGCATTCTCGTTACCGTCATTCCTACAGTTCCTACACAAGGGCCTGGGATGATGACACATGCTGTATCCTCAGTGGGGATCCCAAATCTGAGAATAGACCGAAATACATAGTAATTCTGGCTCAGAGTGGGGAGGGAGGTCACACAGAAAAGGGAAAAAAAAAAGAGAAAGAGAAAGAAAGAACCCCCTGGAAAACAGAAACAAAAACAAAAAACTTCACATTTTCATAAGCCCTGTCCCAGACTAGTGGTGTAGGTAGTTGTCTTGGTTTGTTTGTTTTGTTTCAGGGTGAGGGTAGTAACATACTTCCTTTTTGTTCCTGAAATGACTTCAAGTGTAAAATTTTGTCAGTCACTTTCACAGGACCACAAATTTGTACATCTCATGAACTCATAAAAAAAATTCAAATTTTTAAAGGATATTTTATTTAGAGGTGTGAGTTATCATACG
The DNA here is from genome assembly GCF_030254825.1 of Meriones unguiculatus. Taxonomy (NCBI): domain Eukaryota; kingdom Metazoa; phylum Chordata; class Mammalia; order Rodentia; family Muridae; genus Meriones; species Meriones unguiculatus. Next base: position 103,609,029 of record NC_083356.1, on the reverse strand, counting down.
GAATTAAATATATTAGTGACACACACTGTAAGTGGCTCACAACTTGCTTTGCTTCAATGAAGAACAGAGAAGGGTTCACCTCAGACAAAACATGGCAGAAGAGGCCACAGCCTCTATTCTTTATTACCTAGACGAGTCGTTCAACTCTGATCAACCTCAGTTCTCTTTGTCAGGAATTCCATAACGGGCAAAGAACTATACGGAGCTGCTTCTCCAGTTACTAGTGAGTTTAGTTAGCTAGAAACCCTGGGAAGGACTCTGTTCCTCTCCATGAAGCATGTGACCTTGCCTTGTCAACAGTGACGGTAACCAAAGGACCATTTGTTGCATGGTTGAACCATTCACAGTACTTATTTACTAAATATGGTTACCAACTGGTTACAAACAAGAGTCAGATAAGTATTAATTAGCTCATGCATTTCCTCTGTAAGAAATTCAAAGTCAGATTGGCATATTCAGTGGATACAGGAACATGAAATCTTCTGAAGTTATATAATTTAGATTAGCCTTAAAGTTATGTCTTCATGAAATGATAGCCATCCCCTCTTCGCTGTACTCTGTCCTCTTTTTGCTTTCCTCAGTTTTATCCCTAGGATGCTCTTCAGTGTTGGTTGGAATAATACTAGGACTTAGTATCCAGCTCAGTCTGTATCATCAACTGTCTCTACTTAGGACTGATTTTTACATTTAATTGTTTTTTTTAAATTGCATTAGAAATGTTTTGTTTGGACTTGGTGATGTGAATCATTTGGTTAACTGCTTGCTGAGAAAGCATGGAGACCTGGGTTCAGATTCCCCAGCACCCCTGTAAAAGCCTGATATGGTGGTTTACGCCTTCCCCAGCGCCAGGGAGGTCACTTACTGGTCTTCAGTCTCAAATGAATCAGTAAGTGTCAGTTCCAATAAGAGGCACTTTTTCAAAAAATGAAAACGGGACAATTAAAGAAGAAGTTTGATGTCTATATCTGGCCTCCAGCAGACTCCTGGGCACTCTCCTGACCTCCCCCATACCACTACACACACACACACACACACACACATACACACACTAATACACACATACACACATATACACACATACATACAAATACATACAAATACACACATACAAACACAATACACATATACACATACATACATATACACACACTATTACACACATACAAACACATACACACATACATACAAATACACACGCACAAACACATACACATACATACACATACACACACACACTTTCTTTTGATCTTTAACATTATCCCTCTTATACTGAATGTCCCCTCTCATTGCCTTTCCCATTTGGAAACTGTAGATTCCTATAACGAGAAACATCAAATTCACTTTTAATTTCCTTAGCATGTATATAAAGTATATGAACTGTATAGGTGTCCAGTAAACAACTGGTAATTTGAATTGGTCAAAGCAACGGAAACTGGCATTTTATTACGCATTCACTAATCTTACTTTAAAAAGCAATTTAAGATGCTGGAAAAGATTTAATGAAAAAATATTAAAATCACATGTTTCATTTGAAACAATAAATTTTCTTTTTATTTATCTTTCCAATTAGTGTATAAAGTGGTGTGTCTCATATATTTTATGTCTGCAACATTTTACTTTACTTCAGTTACTTAGCCAAAGGCTTCACAGCTCTGTTTTGTTTCTGTGTTCTTTACATAATTATTGAACAGAGATGACATAATCCTGAAAATACTTTTTGGAGCTATACACCTGAAAAGGAGCCTACAACCATTCCATTTTTACATCTCTTGGGGGGGGAGGGGTGTTTAAATGAACCTGTTACAACTACACCATGGTGCTACTTTTAAACTCCCACCAAATGCAGTTCTCTCTGCTACTTTGATTATAGGCTACAATAAAGAGCATCACGTAACTTTTCTTTCCTTTTTAATGTTTTATTTTCTTTTTCTTGTGACTTTGGTGTCAGAAAATTTGAGGAAGTAAAACCATAAAGTATTAGAATTAGGGACTTCCTGTCAGCTTTTTGCCAGCTGAGAGCTGATTAGGAGTTGGTTATTCAGCCTTTGGTTGAGCAGAGGAAATCAATACCCTAGACATTTTGTCTTTCCTCTAGTTAACGTAGAGAGTATAAGTGTGTGCCCTGTCCTCAGCATACTTTTGGGGGACATGACAGCACTTGGGGCGCTAAGGCGTGACACATTAACTTGCTGACCTGTTCTTGGTATGCTGACTTAACTTGCAGCGAATCTGTAGTTTGTAAATGTCTTTGGTTAACATTTTCATTGGCGCTGTTTTGTTCTGTTTAATGTCTGACAGTATTAATTTATTTTGCACTAAACACTGGGCTGTAAAGAATTTAGCTGCAAGTCCACCCATTGACCTCTGCCTTCCAGTGGCTCAGTTGCTTCAGCATTGGAGCATGTGTGTTTGGGGCCAGCTTCATTCTAAATCTGCCTTCTAGTCTCAGAGCAAATGAAATCATAAAATTTTCCAAGGGAATTTCAATCTAACTCCTGAAATTGTAATGGATCAGTCAACAATATTTTAAAGGTTTCAATTTAACATTTGTGCTTTTAAAACTAAAGATGTACTAGAGAGAAGTAGTTGTTCACCTTGCTTCAGGAAAGAGTCCATTAAAAAAAATAACAAGACCCACTTTATTGTCATTATTTGAAATGTGCATCTTTAAAAGAAGCCTGTACCTTTTTCTGAGAATTTGCTGGGTCTCTTCTAACTTGGGCTTTTCGGAGACGAAGAGTTCCAGATGCTAGCCTCACACTTCATGTTAAAATCTGGAGGGGTCTCCTGTACTCTAGGTGGAAGAAATGTCTGTGGTTGTGGCTGCTGCACCTGGATTATTATAAAGAAGTGCCACTGAGTGACAGAGGACAAATGTTCTTTCCTTAATTGCATTGCAAATACTGAACCTTCAGCAAACAGCTTTTACACTAAAGGACAGTCCTTGATTGGGGGAGCTGAAAAGACCATGAAACAAAATGATCAAAGTAGCAATACTGTTTCTAGAGTTGGTCTGACACAGTGGAGATCCATGTGTTGTGTCTTTAAATCAGCTCTGCTGGTTTTCTGTAACTACTGAATGAATTCTAAGCAAGTTAAAACTTGAAAAAATAGAAATTCATATCTACCAGAAATTAAAGATTGGATTGTAAAGCCTTATGATGGTAGCTTGCCAATATTCAAACGAAATCAAGCAAAGGCTTAAAAGGTCTGGCTCAAGCTTCTGCTTGATTTATAAGCAGGGAGCTGAGGGGTTTTGAATGAAGTATCCATACAGAGTTTTTTGCACCTAAGATGAGAGTCTTTTTTTCCTCTACACTTTTAATAGGGGGAGATGGAAAGATGCTGCTTAGAGGGTGGTGATATAAATTAATGACCACAAAAATGGGCCATGTCCAGCTCACCGGCCAATGGTTTGATTTAATTTTAGCTGTGAATCCAACTAGTAACTCCTGTCTTCTAGTGGTTCAGGAGCTATATTAACTTGTGTTTTAAAATGTTATGTTATCTTTTTTTTTTTTTTGTATTGCATATACATGGGTGCCTATGAGTAACTGAAATTATAGTGAGGTTTAGACATGGAAATGTTGAATGTGAAATCTCATTTGCTGTTAAATCTGAAATACAGCCTAGTTTTTAATGTGAATATAACTGTGTGTGTGTGAGAGAGAGTGTGTGTGAGTGTGTGCACGCATGTACATGCCTGCATGTGTTCAACAGAGAAACTTGTAACCCATGACAATACTGATCACTTTTTTCACTCTGAGTCAGCAGCCAGTTGGTAACTTCATGCAGATATCGTGTGAGTGAACCAGTTTAAATCTCCCCTCATTCTTGTCTAAGTGGCTCTTGTCTTTTCCCTGAGTGATACCTCTCTGTCCTTTGGGAGTTAGGTTTGGAATGAGATCCATTTGAAGTCTCAGTAAGCAAGATTTATGAGAAGTCAAAACTGAAACTGAGAATGGACATTAAGAAACCATTTAAGATAGGTTAAATATGTATGTTAGGGAAAGGCTACATCCCCAGCCCTGAGGATGTGAGGATGTTTTTTGTTTTTGTTTTTTGTGTTTTTTTTTAACAAGACTATGTTTCTCTGTGTAGCCCTGAATGTCCTGGACTCACTTTGTAGACCAGGATAGCTTCAAACTCACAGAGATCCTCCTCCCTCTCTCTCCCTGAGTGCTCGGATCAAGGATGCTTTTTAATTTATAATTTTATTGAGAGTAGGAGCTAACAAGCAACAAGAACAATTCGGTGTACAATTTCTTCCCCTAATGCTTTCTGGCTCTGAGCAGATGGCCACATTCACTCACATACCACTCATGGCCATACCATAGCTCATATTTTGTAGTCATTAACTTTTCTTTTGGCGTCAGTCTTTGCCGAGGGCTTAGATTCGCCATGCATATGTCCTTGAAGAAATGCAACATCTTTCACAAGATTTTGTCCAAGTGAAATCAGATAGCAGTTTTTATTGCAGAACCAAGCCTACAAATGTTTCTCTTTAGAGACAGTTTTAATAGAAAGAGTAAGGTGTAAATCATTTAAGCAATTACCTGTACATCGTGGTCACAGGGCTCAGATTGTCCTGCAGCCTCAGATGTTTCCAGATCCCAATAATAACCCAGACCAGATATTTACAGCTTAATTTTCTGTATATGTGAACTTGTCCACAAATGGCTCCCATTTTCTATTGGGAAACTGGGCTACTTAGAGGCCCCCCAAAAAAGTGATTTCATTGTTGGTTATGACAAACATGAATGTTTGTAAGTTACCTCTCGGAATTGTGATTACTTGAAAAATAAAAATGTTAAATTCTAGAGAATTTTTACACATAGAAATAAGATAAATTTTCAAACAGCATTTCTCACTATGGAGGTGGGAGAGCCAAGGAATTAGTTGTATTTAACCTTGAAATATGACACAATGTAAGAGAGTCTGCATTTTGTTTTTGGAGCATCCCCTGGCACGCACTGGCTGAGTTATTGCATAGGCTGCTAGGTTTTTTTTTTTTTTTTTTTTTTTTTTTTTTGCATCACTAACTCAGAGCTTTTCTTCTTACTAGAAACGGAGTGAGTTGAAAATAATGATTGGTGAGCATTCGCTGTGCAGAGATTTCACAGATAGCAGTTAACTCTATTTTTATAAAACAAGACCAAATGAGTGAGTGATAGTTACCAGTAAATAGCAAACACTAGAGCAATTCCCTTGCACAAAGTAGGGAGAGAGGGAGACAGCATTTCATTATGCGGAATCAGTTGCATGTTCCTTGAGCCTGGGTGTTAACAGATATTTATGACTCAGTGTGTGTGTGTGTGTGTGTGTGTGTGTGTGTATAGCACACATGTGAAGAACATTATTGTTTCTATTCTCAGCCCTCTAATTTCAGTCCAGAAAATAGAGTCTCGCAGATATAAACTAATCAATGCAGTCACATCAACAAAATCTACTTGTTTAAGAATTAAACGTATAGTTTAATTAAACATCAAGTTGCACAGAATACACTCAGGGAAGTATGAATGCTTCAGGTCAGAACCACCATTTTCTTGGCTGACTGTGTGTCCACAACTACTGGTTAGCCAGTGTAAGTTTAAATCCTTTTCTTGTCTCAGTCTCTGTCCCCAAAATATCTTAGAAATCAGATTGAGCATGCGTCAAAAAGAGGTCGACAGGAAATGATTATGCATATAATTGCTGTTGAAGTGTGGTTGCTCTTTAAAATAGAAGTAAGTGATTTCAAAGGATGGACTCAGTTATACTAGGTAAGAGGCCAGAGTTTTATAGTTAATTTTGTAGTTAGCCATATTGTCTATAGCCAACCAGTCTCTGTGTTATATACATATGTTAATTAGCTCAATATACTCACACACTTGAGGCATGCATCCCTTCTCTACCCTACTTTCACTTATTTGATGCTGGGATTTTGCCATACAGCAAGAAAAGTTGTTTGAAATGGGCACTATATTGAGTTCAGAGGACCCACACAGTTCATAAATTCTCTAGTGTCTACTGGATTTTTCATCAGGGAGACTTCCAATAAAAATGATCTATTTTAGAAATAATATTGTTTAGTAGGTTGAAATGTGGTGTAATAAAATTAGACCTTCAGTCTTCTAAAGTTACTACTTAGATGGCACCCTTGGGATGGTAAAATGGCTGTATAAGCAGATGAATCAGACAGTTCCCCTGATGGGTACATTTGTCAGTCTCTGTTACAGATATAATATATTCTTATATCTGTAATCCTGACACTGTTACATCCAAATGAAATCAACATGAGGTTGTCATCTTTAAGCAAATATGTTAAGTGTTGTCTTTTGTGCTTTGGATTTGAAAGAAAGGGGCCCAGGGGAGGCAGCATCATGCAAATGGAACAAATCCCATTTCTTCTGAGCTGTGCTGTTTTTCCCCTCCATGGCAGCTGGCTGTGTTATCTTTGTGTGTTTCTCTGAGTGCTGACAATCCTTTCAGTGATCTAAGTTAGGGCACATTAGAAAGTGGAAGCAGCTGTCTGTCGCTATACTGAGAGACGTGTTTGCTCTACTGCAAAGATGAAGGACCATGAATCCTTGACACACTCTCCCCCCCTCCCCCCCTGTACTTTCCAGCATGATCAACATTCAGACGCACAGATTGTCTGCTTGGACAGTTTTTTGTTCTGACTGACAGCATCTGGCATAGACAAATTTAAAAATACATAGCATGCCATGCTTGGGCTTGGAGCATCCCCTCTTTATTAATCTTCTCATTTAAACCATTCATTTACATTTCAAGAAAGGTTACAGCTTGATATGGTTGAAACGTTGATTTTTAAATGAATAACCTTCTAATGAAATGTCTTGAATGAGCACCAAGCAGCTACTGTTCATTAAAAATTACACCCGATTAACAGGGCCTTGAGAGCCTGCGAGGAACGGGATTTCTTATTGTTTTAATCCACAATGCAGTCCAGTGTTTACCTTTCTGGCACAAAGCGAATAGAAATAATGCCTGTTCTTGCAACACTTCTGATACTGAGCACAACTATGATATCGTCCTGAAGCCGACAAAACACTTTGCCTTGTTTATTCAGCTTTTTCTCATCCTTCTTAGAACCCCCAGAGGTGTTTTTAAAAAAATTTAAGCACTACCAAAACATGCCCTTTTCAAATCTTTTTCTTTCCTTGTCCCTCCACTTCCATTTAGTACTGACTCTAAGTCCAGGCTTGGGGGGTGGTGGGGTGGTGGCGTGGTGTATGTTTTCATGTGGAAAAGTGGGGAACACTTGGATGAAACACTCTCCCTGGCCTCAGGAGAGTAGAGATATATCTGTTTGTTTGCATTACTTGGTAAGAAGACACAACAGTGTAAAACTCTACGCTTCTCCCATCCCTGTACACATCACATTATTCATCCACTTACAATCCCACAACAGCCTCAGTACAGGCTTGTCTAAAACGCCTGTAAAAATAGTGTGGATCTTAGCCATTTGGGTTACCTTATAGACACTGAGGCCTGGAGTGGGGTTGTGTGGGTGAAGGACGTTGGATACCTTTTATCACACAGGTTAGGCTTTTCCTATCAGTGCAGATTTCAGCTGTAGTCAGTCAGTTCTGGGTGTGACTGTGTTAGTTGTCAGGGCTATTTGCTGGGAATGGTGATACAGAATCACATCCAAGATAAACACCTTGGTTCAAGTGCTGGGTTGTGCTTATGCAAAGCTAATGGATAACAAGGAAAAATGGACTTCAGGGGAGCTTAATGAACACTTGTGATAGTTGAAGGGATGATTTTTAAAATCACATATAGGAGGTCATTTGCTGTATAATGAATTTTGACCAATTTCATGAAACAATAGATGTTGAATAAAAATGAAAAGAGATTACAGTTATGTTTCAAAGCACATTTACATTCCTTAGTATTGTCAAAAATGACATGCTTTCTCCATGAAGCATATACATTTATTTCTTAATTTTTCTTAATTGATAAATTTTAAACTCATTTTATTAAAACAAAGTGTGTCTTGAAAGTCAGTGAGGCCGGAATTTGTTTCACATAATCTCTATGGAGTAAAGTTCTCCTGTGTCTATAAATTTAAGGTTGACATTATTTAGCTTCACTTTTTTTCTGTTTTTATTTTTTGATTGTCTCCTCCCAACCCTTCCCAAATAGATGGTAAGAAATCAAATCTGAATAGGTATAGGGCCAGTGTTTTTACTGCTTGTAAGTGTTTTACAATGCACATTTTAAATATAAATTACTTTTCTTTTTCTTTCTCTCTCTCCTTTAATGAACACCTTTTAAAGGTTGTGCCCGTGTGTATCTGTTAGTGTTAGAGTACACAATTCCCTGGAGGAGGAGGCCAGGTTTAGCAGTAATGCTTTTAATCTGGACTTGTAGAGGATTCGGGAACATCCATAGATCTGCTCCAGTAATTACCATACCCCAAGTGGCACTGGGAGAGACATTTGCCTAAAAACTTGATGTCTTCATTACACTGTTTACATTTTAATTAGAAACATGAAAATTACTGATTCATACAGACAACTGTAGTTTAAGTGGTTTCGTTCACCATCCAATAAATCATTAAAAAAAAAAATCCCTACAGTTGGCATAAATAGTTTACTAGGAATCATTCATGGGAATAATGTGTTGGCACTATAAGCTGCTTAAAATATGTTTTTATTTTACCAGAGGTAGAATTTGCATATAAATTAGAGAATGGCATTTTAAGTTGACAGTCATTTATGCAGACTACCACCCACATGCAAATACATGTATGAGTGCGTGCGCACACTTACATTGAGTTTATAGGTTCTGCAGTATTGTGGATACAGATGTGTATTCAACACGGCCTGTCAGTTTAAAAACTGCACGTTATCTTCTTTGAAAGTCCCCTCAGAAGTGCTGCGGCTGCTCTAAATGTGTACGGCCACAAACCCAACTTTTACGTGTTGAGCTATATGAAGTCCCAGGAGGGATCCTGGGCATCTGGAAATGGAGTTGATGGTTCACCTACTCATCCGTGCCTCTCTCCTACCCTCCCTCCCCACCCTCAACTTCTGTGTGGCCTGTGAATGCTGCTGTTCTGAAACCTGCTCTCGCTTGGAACTCTGGCTGGACTGAAGCAGCATGCCTGTCAAAGCCCACTCCTGAGTCAGCAACACAGCACTGCTTGACTTGTGTGACAGTCACTCAGCCAGTTTCCTATCCCCTGGGGATAGGTGTCCTCCTCAGCAGCAAGGAGGAATGACCCTTCTGTGTGGCACGTTTAAAATCCTCCATCTTCCCACACAGTGTCTGAGTTCAAATTCCCCCCTCAAGAGTTGGCATACTGAGGCACTGGATGAGCCAACTTGTCTTTTTTTCCCCCCCATAACTGCAGACCCCTGTCCTTATTTTTCTTTCCTCCCTCCCACAAACCCTTTTATCGACAGTATGAAAAAATGAATCCAGAGTACTCACAGACATTAAGAGCCATTTCCCTTTTCTCTGTCTTCATTAGGAAGTTATTAGTCACGGATGAAAGAGGTGCTGTGATTATTTTTGTTTGTGTATTTCTGTGTGTCTGAGAAACAGTACCCAGTGAACGAACATATATATATTATTGCATTGGAAAATTTCACATTTTCCTAGGCTGCTTTATTTTTCATCTTAGACCCATGAGCTGTGAGGGAGAGTGAATTTCAAAAGTATGGGATAGGAAGCCTGTCCTATCAGGTGAATATCACCTATTCACTGAAATCACTATCTGATCCTTTGAACTTGAACACGTAACCTGGGCTATCTGTATGGATCAGTTTCTGGGCAGTAAAGGGCGAAAGAACAATTCTCACAGGTGGCCGTGGACAGGAAACATCATTTCACTTCTACATCTTTGGAGGTGTCTTTTTAGAAATGTAGGACACTTCCAAAGCTTGTTGGTGCTAGGGAGTGGCTTTGTGCTCATCTGTGTGCGTCTTAGATTTTAAGGGAAAGTCACTGGGATCCTTTCCATGGCAACAGAAGGAAGAGGTCTAGATAATCGGACTTCTGAAACCTTCATTAGTGTTGAATGGGCAGGGATCCTGATCATGTTTGGTAGGCTAATGGTATGCTTGTGGGCACCCGCACCCTCGCTTTGCTTGTCTTGCCTCTCTGGGTGGCAGTGTGAGAGCAGGCAGGGCACTTACTAGGTCTCTGTATCTCCCCGATGAGATTAGACACAATAGTGGATGTCCGTAAGAACAGAAACATGCTGTTCATTTGTACACACAGCAAGATCCTCAGAGTTCTTCTGTGCAGTGTTGGAAATCCTGTCTGCTTTATGCAATGTGGCCCAGAACGGTTATGTAGTGAGGGAGTGCTGGCTGCTGGCCAGCCATTGACTAGGAAATCTTGGGTACCTGAGAGCTTATCAGTTCTCTTTGCTTTGCAAAAGAAAAAAAAAAGTGATGAAAATGTTGGTAAACTGCCATGAAGGTTTAAACCTGCTGGAACAAGGAGCCGTGTAATCAGATTGGAAAATGGAGCTGGAAGGTCTCTGCATGGAGAGGAGCCGTCTGTGGACCCCGTGAGCCGCTGTGCGAGTGCCTGAGCTGACCACTTTGTTAGCGAATCAGCTTGTTTGCTGCTGCAGCAGGGTGGAAAAGACCAGAGCCTGTGATGGTATGTAATGGAGGGAGAGCTCTTGCATGGCACAATCTAATCAGCTTGCAATTAGCTCAGGCCCTACAGTCGCCTTCTTCATTTTCCTCCCCCACCCCTCTGTGTTAATGCTGTGTACTTTAAACAATTAAGTAAGGGAAAGAATCCTTCAGGCAAATCAAAGCCATCCTTTAATTTTATCACCCTGATGAAAAAGTGTCAGGTGGTCCACTGGTCTTCATGAGGAGCTGGGGATTCTGTGGCTCACTGTAGCATAGAGCTCTTACCAACGGACGCTTAGGATAATCTTTCAGAGACCTTGGGCATGGATCCTGAGAAAATGCTACATCGTTTTGACTAGAATAGAAGTTAAAATTGGTATGAATCGGGATTGAAAATCCTTTCTGTTTGCAGATAATGTGTATTTGTTTTCTGCTTTTAGCAATGGGAGGCAGGCTGGGTACATGTGTGTTAAAGACAGAGATCTGTGTCTGTTAAATATATAGTCCTTTATGCTGCTGTTTACTCAGACATCCCTGCACAGAACCTCTTGAAGCTCTGACGACATAGCCACTTGTACACATAATTCTGCTACTTCTCCCTTACCAAACATGACTCGCTAAGGTTGAAAAGAACAAGGCTATCATTGCTGACCATGTGTGTTGCTTGTTAATCCTTTAAAATAAAATTCAGATCCTCTGAGGGGGAGGAGAGGGGAGCAGAGCCCAGATCTGCAAAATCAGGGCAATAGTTTTATATTTCCCTCATTCAAGGACAGAAATGTCTGTAGCACTGTTTAACCAAGACAGTTATTTACTGAAAGAAAACCAATCCATCTTTAAAACCAAAACAAAAACAAAGAAACCACAACAGTTTTCAGGCACTGCCTATCAGTTTGTTCTCCTCCTGAAAGCATTTGTCAATGTGCATGAATCTCTCTGACCAGTTAGCTTTATTGCATGTTCGTCTTTCAGGAGGTGGAAATAGGCAGCATTTTACCAGTGTTTAACAAGCGTCAAGGACTGTTAGGATTTGCTTGTAGTGGCTGCTGGAGAATGCAATGGAATGTTTTAAGCAGTTTGCCTCCAAAACAGTCAATTCTTTCCTGAAAGTTGTATGTGATAATTATAGAAGCATAGTGATAATAGTTTTATTTGATTACAAGACTGTCATTGTCTGCAACATTAGTAATTTATTTGCTCTTCTTAGAGGATAGTGCTGATATTGAATTATGGATATTCAAATTACTTTTTTGTAAAAGAAGCAGGAACTTGGAACCTATAGCCAAGCTTTCGAATTCAGCATTTTCTCACCTGACAATCACAAAGTTCAATAGATCATGTATGAAGGCTTGGACTTGGGCAGGACCGAATGCTTTATTTAATACGTGTTTGGCCATGTGTCTTACATTTTGCATTTGAAAGACATGATTCTCATTCGATAGAGAATGAGAGTGGAGAGCAAGAAGTTGCATTTAAAATTAGGTGAGCTTCTAAGTTTACCCCAGGGTTTGCTGTGCTTCTGCACTGTGTCCTTTTTTCTGTGTGTGTTTTGAAGGTTTTTGTTTGTTTGTTTTTAATTAAAATGAAGATTAAAAGAAATATCTATCACCTGTGCACTTCTTATGCCGCAGAGATTCCCTTCATACTCTTCTAGGACAAATTTCATTCGGTATGCACTTACCGTGCTCTGGATTGTAAATCTTACAATTTAATGGTAATTCAGCGTGCAGTTATTGCTTCAGCAGCCTTTTTTTTTCTTTCTTTTTAGTCTCATCTCACATGTGAAATAGGGTTACCCTTTACAAGTGTCATGTCTGGAGAATTCAGCTTTTGCACTTTGTAGTTGTTTCTGTGGCATCGTTCTCAAGTTTTAAAAACGAGATAAGGCTCTGACGGTCCCATGTGGTGCTGATGAGTTGGAGGTTTGTGTTTTTTATGTGTGGACAGGGCGTGGGGGGTCATGTCATGGGAGTTCCGAGGGAGGAGAGAGAGAGAGACAGACTGAGGGAGAGAGACAGAGACACGGCAAAGAGGGCCTGATTATCAACAAAACAACCAAGGACACTAGTCACAGCCTAGCAGATTAATATCTTTTTTCTAAACAAGCATTTTCTCTAACCTTATTCTTAATCTGATGTCCAGTTTTATATGACAGATTGAGTCCTGCCTTTGAATCTCTGGAAGCAGAAATGGAATCTGATTGGTACAGGTCTCTTTGCCTTGCTTACACTGTTAATATTCTTATCCTTTTCGGACAGTTGGGATTTTCTTTTATAGAAACAGTATGTAAATTCATAAAGAAATTATAAAGGGATTCTCCTCCTTCAGATAATGAGTTCTCTTAAGGAACTGCAGGTTACACAGCCCACAAATGAGCTCTAAGTGGGGGGATTTAAAGTCCTGCTACAGCATTTAATTTCTTGAGGGAAGGAGTTCAGTTGAAGGTTAGCCTGTTATTGTGGTAACTACTCGCGTCCCTGCTCTTCTGCCGGCAGTACTGCACAAAAGGCACTCATTTTTATTTAACGCGCAGGGAGGTATTAATCACCGCAGTATTTTCCTCAAAAATTTATCTTATCATATTCATTGTTTCACTACCCATGACAATAATAGGTGTTTAATTACTCAATAAGGACCATTTATAGATTCCATTTGTCCTGCATGCTGGACAAACGGTATTGATTTTGTACTTGGATGCAACATGAAATTGTATTAGACACAATTAGGAATCCAAAGCTGGTAAAACGTACATTTGTTACAGTAACTGGACTTTCGTGGAGCAGCAGCAATGCTTTCTGGTCCAGGCAATATCTATGATCTGATTTTATTGCGGCGACATGGTAAAAAATAAAAAAAAATAAAAATAAAATAAAAATAAAAAGAATGGTCTTTCCCCTATGTTGTGTAGGCAAGTTCATGTGTGTAGATTTTAGTTTCAGTGAATCAGGAAAGAGTTATATATATGAAGTGAAAAGATTTGAAATGGGTGGGTATTTGAGAAGCCAGAGTATACAGGTGAACACAGACTGTATAATCTTGTAATTGAGATTTTTTTTTAAGCCAACGCTAGGAGTCTTTATCTACCTTGCGTAAGGGTGGGAACTATGCAAGATAAAATCTCAGGCTGCATTTTGGTGTACCTCCTGTCAAAATGACAAGGAAGACCTCTAAATCCTTATGGTGTCTTTTTTTTTTAATTGGTATGTTTTTGTTTGTTTTTATTTCTTTATCTAACTATTTAATTTCTTTTTATTACTTTATGGTGCTGAATAACAACCTTCCCTTTAGCCGACTGCAGTGGCACAGCCCAGAGTCTTGCAAAGAGGCAAACTCCAGCCTGTTCTCCAGGTGTGCCTGCAGTTTGCCTCTCCTTGCTGTGCCAAACACCTTTTTGAACTGCGTTTGGCACGTGGGAAATTACAACTGGAGAACACTCTCCTGTTAGTTGCACATTAATTGCCCATGATCCTTAGCTCTGTTCAGATTTGTGTCTCCTGGAGGAAGGTCATTTAGCCTTGCCCAAACAAAGGGAAAAATAGAGCAAGTTCTGAAAAGCCAGCTAGCCACCGAATCTTCCAATTTTACAAGGATACATTGTATCCTCGCTAGATTTGATGTTGCATTTCTAAGTACAGTAGGCCTCTGGCAAGAAATCTGTCTTTTGGAGAAGTATCGGAATGAGCATCTTGCTCAGCAAACCCCGCCCCCTCCCCCAAATAAAGTTGTTGATTGACATAGGAGGCTATTCTTTTTTGCAAACCAGTGTTGATTGCTGTTGGAACACCAGTGGACTGCTATTTTAGCCCAGTAGCTTTAATGTTTGTTTAGATGGTCCAAAACTTAAGGGGGAAGGCCTTTTACTTGCCTGATATACAGAAACATTCTTACTTAGTGAATATTTACATTATTATTTTTCTTCTGGGCCATCACATACAGTGTGTGATAGCATTACTAAAGCAATGAGAAAATAAACACGGACCTGACTAGTATTTTATTTTTCTCCTAGGCTTTGAAAAATGTGAACAAAAAAGAATTTATTGACCTGACCATTTTAAAACACTGTTCTCCTCCATGTTCCTTTTCTTTTCTTTTCTTTTCTTTTCTTTTCTTTTCTTTTCTTTTCTTTTCTTTTCTTTTCTTTCCTTTCCTTTCCTTTCCTTTTCTTTTCTTTTCCTTTCTTTTCTTTTCTTTTTTTCCTTTTCTTTCTCTTCTCTTCTCTTTTCTCTTCTTTTTCTACTAGATATGAGAGAAATATCAAACTTTAATTGAGGAAATACATTCCATTTGCTTGTTTTGTTTTGGAGAGGGTAGGCAGAAGCCGGTAGGCAGGTACTTGTCTGGTAATGCAATCTGAGGACTTGGAACTAGTGGGAAGATGTGCCCTTGGTCACATAGTAGATTATGACTTTGGTCTACAAGCTCAGTGGGTGATACATGCAATAGTTTGTAGAGTTGGGTCACACTTCGCAATGCAGCAGAAAATACAAATATTGTAGACAACTGCAAAGTTTTTGTTTTCTTGAGTCAGGTTTGCACTATTCTCTAGTATGAACTCTAGTTCCCTGGTGAATCTCTTATACTCTCATTAAAAGAAGTCTTTTGTACTTTTTCATTCAGCGTAGGCACTCGCTTCATAATGTGAGTGTAGATCTGATTAAGTGTAAGGCATTTCATGAAAAAAGTAACTAGTTATAAAGCAGATTACATAAAAATTCGATAAGGAGGGCAGTCTCTTAGAAAAGGGACTGTTTGCTTGAGGGATGTGTGGATGTGCATTTGGGTTGCACCTCTTCTTATTGCACACCCTCTGCGGGTTGATGGAAATGGAGATGTGGCCTTTTCAAGGACCTGTGTCTTCAGCTAAGCTTTAGATTCTATAAGATCTCATGTGCTAGCAGTTTTATGGGGACAATTTATTGCTAGATTCACAGTACCTTAGACTTTTCCAGGGGAGGGATGTATTTTGAGATCTTCACTTTATCCTCTTCCTTTAAAGAAAGTTTCTATGTACATGGGGACAATAGCACAGTCATATGTGCAGTCCTTGCTTTCTAAGTTGAATAGTATATGGACTTCTGAGTCCCTCCTTCCATCCTTCCCTTCCTCTCTCCCTCCCTTTATCTCTCCCTCTTTCCCTCACTCTCTCTTTCACCCTTCTTTCTTTCTGACACAGGGTCTCCAGGCTGGTCCTGAATTCTTCCTTGTCCTCGAAGATGCCCTTGGACTCGGGGTCATTCTGCCTCCACCTCCCAAGTGCTGAGGTTACAGGCACGTGCCTCCTTCTCTGGCTTTCTGTACTACAGGGCAGAACAGCATTTTGCTTGTGCAATTTCCCATCCACTCTAATATGCTAATACACTTCCCTGGCTTTATCTCTTGCAGCACCTCCGTCCAATCTCTCTACTGCCTACTGTCCACTCAGCAGCCTCCTTCTAACCTCCGCTTTAGCTGTTTCAATAAAAGAAATCAATAAGACTATTAAAACTATGAAGAACTTTTTAAAACAGAGAAATAATATTTTAATTACTACTGACATGCCACATCCTCCTTTATGACAGTTCAGTTTAGAAACTACATTGCTTCATTTTAGTAACTTTATTACCATTTGGCTCAGAGATTGCTATTTCGCCTTGGCCACAGATTTCATCAGTTGCCCGGTTCACCTTTGTCCATGCTATACTTGTGAAATGACCTCTTCCGTTACTGCTTGTCAATAGTAAATTGCTATATTCTGTGCCTAGGAACACACTGGAGGACGACAACACTTTATTGAATGACTGGGTTTGAAGTTAATTTTTCCAAAATTAAAACTTAATTGGAGTAGTCCTAATTATTATTTAGAGCCCATTAATTAAGACATTGGTTAGGGTCAGCTCTCTCTGATAACAGTGTATTGTTAATAGGAATACAGGACTTTTGGACCACACAGGTGTTAGCAGACCAAGTATGTTTTTTTCTCTCTCTAATTTTCTAAGCATTTTGTTAAAATATCAGCATGTGAGGTGGCCAAGGTCCAAGCATACTATGACACCAATTTGAATTTACGTTTGAGAATTCTCTGCAGATGAATCCTCTGTCCACAGAATGCTGTTTTGTTTAAAGTGAGGAGTGTGAACTCTTGTCGTGTAAAGACTGGGTTTAGCGGTTGGAAGCTTACTCTGAAAAATTGATTTCCTTAAAACAAATAACCAAAGTATCATAGCTAAAATATTTATTACTCTTTTGGTTATTTCGAGATTAAATATATTTGTGATAAGTATGAAAATTCGTTAACTATTAAAATATTGTTTATTCCATTATAACTTTTATAGGAAAAGCATGTCACTGCTCACTTCTTTACATGGTGCTTGGCTCCTTTATCTCGTTAACAGAGCTGCTTCTGGAAATAGAACACCGATAAGTTGCTTGAAAATGGAGGTAAAATGAAATGGCAACACTCTTAGAGATGAGGCCTTGGAGGAGTCTCTGCTGCTTACAGAGCATTGCACTTCTCCAGTGAGGTCAATGAGGTCAAGTAGTTTGAGATGGATACTTTTACAACTTTTACTTTTCCAATCACTCTTGGTTTCCAAATTTCTTACTTTGTGGACTTTCGCTCTCTCTCTCTCTCTCTCTCTCTCTCTCTCTCTCTCTATATATATATATATATATATATATATATTCTGAAATAACCAGGTTCAACCTACTCATAGGCAGAAAGAGAGAGTAGGGGAGGAGAGAGACCAAGAGAACAACATAGAGAGACAGAAAGGGGGAGACTGAGGATGAGACAAATACTGTATGGAAGGATCCTGCTTCTTGTTATATTACGAGCATCCCCAAATGAAACATGATCGATTGAAATTTAATTCTTCAATAAATTAGATAAAAATGTGTTATAGATATGTACTTTTACTGATGCTAAGTAATCATGACAACAAAGAAATGTAATATTTTCCACTTCCGGTTACAGAAGATTATGTCACTGCTGTGGCTTTCAGGAATGGGCAAGATTCATAACTTGGTTTAAATCTTGGGGCATATTTGCAATAAATTTTTGTTCGTTTTAAAGTAAACTTAAAAAAAACTTAATAAAACCTTAGACACAAGAAAAAAGAAAATTGTGTCAGACTTTCAGATAAAAGAAAGTCACCTCTGTGATGCACAATCAGTGATTTCTACATTGTGTTTCCGACACTAATGTTTGGGTGTCAAGGTGTTATCTGACACAATGATATCAAAGCAGAAGAGCATGCATCCACATGCAATTTGTAGGATGATATGCCGCAGGAAGTAATGTGAATTTTGTACTCTAAACAGTGTACTTTAGACTTGCCTAATACCAAAAAAGTAACTACATAGTTTTGAACACAGATATTTAGGCACAATTTGAATCATTGGATTTAGGGATTTTTTAAATTATATTTTGCTAAAAATTCACTGTAAGTAGAAAAGTCAGACTTAATAAACAACACTTGAGCAAGCTGTTTGGGGTTATTAATATTGTCATAGTTTCAATTAAATGAATAAGTCACAGACTTCACAACCTTGTTTCAAAATAAAGTTCTTTTAAAAAGATCCATTTACAAATACTAGTGGATGAAAGTCACCAACATGGAAAACTAGATGAGCCGAGAGCTTGAGTTTACTGGCAGATCAGTTAAACATCGGCGCTTAAAAGTATAAAGTTTGTGTAGCGTTTAACAGGCCTTAGAAGAGCATTTAAAGTAACTTGTGTGTAATGTGCAATACTAATAGAGCTTCCCAGAGCTCCAGAGGAGGCTGAGAATATAATTCACACGCCTACGGCTGCTGGGAATGCTGAGATTATGCTGAGGATGATTAAGTAAAGCTTTCTTGCTGCCATGTAAATTCTCCAGATGAGGAGAAATGAAAACATGTGGAAAGCTCTAGCAACTTAAAAACACACATGCTTATGAATGTGATTAAAATAGATCCTAAGATGTCAGATTTTGCTTAGTGCTTGGCACAGTTTTAATCCTAAGCCACTTATGGAGGAAACAACAGAATCAAAACAAATCCAAACATTCACTGTGGCCCATTTTGAAACCACTTTAACAGAAAAAAAAAATGAGAATGTGGAGAAACAACAAAATAAATAAATAAATAAATAAATAAATAAATAAATAGAAATCATCATAGTAAACATTTTTGAGGCAACTGAAAGTTAAGGAATGCTATCTTGTTGTTTTTTTTTTAATCTGTAAAGTTGGCCAAAAAATGAATAAATAAAATGAACAAACAGCAGAAATCAATCAATTCCTGGAAGACTTTATAGAAATGCCCTTTTCTACAAGTTTTTATAAGTGTCGACATTGTCATTTTGTATTTACGTGTGCATATCTATAGATGTTTATATTTTGTACACACATTATCTGTCATCTATTGCTCTGTGTGTCTGTCTACTGTTACTCATATTTAAGAAGTGACCTCTGCCATTTTGTGGCAATGAAGGAGGACAAGCTGAGCTTTGTCAAGTCCTAGCATTTTTGCTTTATAGCGGATGACTTGCATAGAACTTCCCCCTGAGCTCTAAAAGTGGGGAAGACCTACATCTTTCAAAGGAGCTCTATTTGGGCAAGTTTAGGAACTTAGAAATTGATTTCATCACTTAATTTTTCCTGGTAGAATCCAGGTGTGTAACAGGAGTCTTTGATCACTATGTTGGTTTACAGACTCCTGGGTGGTAGTTCCCAAGGGGTGGGCTGCATGCCTTTGAATTGCAAGCTCCGTTTCCTCCATTTCTCTAATATCTGTAGGTGACCAAATCATATGTTAACATGTCCTTAATCTTAAGTGATTCCTGTTGTGAGTAGGATAAAGAAATGTACCCACTCAGAAATGAGCAGAGCTGTCAAAAATGCCCCTCCACCGAGTCATGTTTTTTTTCCTCCATTAATGGATGTTAAAGGTAAAACAAACAAACAACAAAACAAAACAAAAAAAAAAAATCCTTCTCAATCGGAGTTCTTTTTTAAGGAATAAACGAATGAATGAATTTTGTCTTTGTGTATACACATAGACACAGACACACATGCATACGCAACAGGTTTAGATGCAGGTTTTCAGAGGGTGTAGCAAGCACCTTTACCCAGTGAGCCTCGCCAAAAGCCCAGCCCAAGATTTTTTCCCCTTTGATATTAAAAAAAAAAATGTTGAAATCTGTGCACTTTTCTATGTACCTCAACAATGAAATGCTGCCTTGGGTATTATTCACCGTTTATACCTCTTTAAGGTCTTTGGAATATTGAATTCTAGTTGAACTAATGGTTAGGGTTGTGGTTCCATTTCCTTACAGAATATATGAACTATTCTGTTAGATTGATACTAGTTAGCTGATTAATTCTTTCCATTGGTGAATGATTATGCGTCGAACATTTGTCATAACCTCTGTTTGTTTAATGTATGTGTGTATGGATAATAATACCAATTTTTAGATTAACATATTATAAGTGCTTTACATTGTTTCCAAATCATTATAGTCATTGTCTTAGAATGAGTTAGAACTAGTCCACACAACAGCCTTATGGGCCCCACCGTGTCTGTTGCAATAATTAATTTCAGATGCAGAACCCACAAAGGACATATATGTGAATGACTGACAGATATGTTCTGAAATTGATATATCCTTATGGAATTATGGCATCATGCCTCAGTTTACCCAACTTTTAGTGAGAGGCATATTGTATTTTTTATTTTACTTTTCTTGCAAGGATAATGTATGAATTAGTTCATGCTGAAAAAGAAGTGTTTTGATGAGGGTAGCTCCATCTAAATGCTAAGTATTATTTATTATTCATGTAAGCATATTACTGAACCCTTCAATCACCTTTTTTTTTTTTTTGGATGTTTCAAATGGGCAATTACTGTCTCTTTGTATAAAGCTTTTAAATTTTTTAATTTAAATTAAAAGTTAATCTAATTTAGTAAAACTCTGCCAGCTGGAAAAGAAGACAGATTCCTCCCCCCCCCCCTTTGCAAACAAAACAGCAATTCAGAGAAGACTCTAACTCAGCAGTGTGTACAGGCTTTTCTGAGCTGGTGGTATTAGGAAAGAGGGCTAATTAGTCATGGCCGTTTCGTAATGCTGGTAATCCACGTGTCAGGGTTAGTGATGATAATAGATCTGATTAGGTGGAATTAACTGATATTTAGAAGGACGGAGATTCTTTTGTTTATGAAATCTCCATTTTGGAAGTACATTACATAGCCTGCATAGCTGCATCCATGAAATCAAGTTAACATGGCTTTCCATAGCACAATGCCCATGTATGAGTGAGGTCCAGTAGCAAGGAGGGTTATTTGTGCTTAAAAAAGACTTTTGCTGTTTCAGGCTTCACTTAGGAGCATATACTTTGAGAAGAAGAGTTCAAACATCAGAAGTCTGACGTGTGCCTCAAAGGGCTAGTGTACTGAGCTGGCCTTCACCGTGGACATCCTTCTTGCCAGGTCCTTGTCCATCTGCACCTCACCTCCCTGCTTACTCCATACTAGTATTTTAAGAAAAAAAATGAAAATCTGTTTTTAAAAAATCAGTTTTCTTAATTCCTCCCCTGCAAATTTGCATATCTAAACTTCCCTTTAAAACTAACCCACTTTAAGTATTCCCCAGCACTATTAAATTTTAAGGAAGTCTGCCTAGAAATCACATTATTCAGTCCCACAGTTTCAACTGCCCAGCAGTATCATTAAATCCTCTAGAATGATTCCAGCCCCATAAAAATTGGGGACCCCTTTACTTTGTTTCCATATTCAAATGGAAATCTCTTTGCAAGTTAGTAATTAAAGTATTTAACCTCTCTCTCCCTTCATTTATTAGAAAACTCTTTTTTTTCCTTTATTTTTTCAATTACGAAAAACTGCTAAAGCCAATCAAGCATTTATTTTGATAAACCGCTTCTAACAGTCTCAGCTAAATTCTGCAAATACGGGGCGGGGGGAGAAAATCCCAGCAAAATAATCACCCTGAGCAGATTTTGCAGAGACCTTGTGCTCAACCTGTTCGGGGATAATTACGCCAAGCTTTTAGTATGGGGCAAAGGAAAACATAAAATTAAGGCATGAAAGAAAGTCTACCTATTTTGAGAAAATACTGGGATAATTGGTACTCTTTTTTATTACCACTTTATTATAGAAAGTTATTGTCTTGCCTTGAAATATAGGTTTACAGCAGTGAAACAATACTATGTGGGGTTGGGAGAGATTCTGTTAGATGGATTGATTTAAAATGTAATGAAAATAGCAAATTGCTAAACAGTGAATTGCTAAGTAGCCCAAATTAGAGTTCATTATTTAAACGACTCCTCTTTTTAATCATAAGATGTTCAGAATTGCTTTGTTTCTGACAAGTATGTGAGGAGGACCTGCTTTGTTCTCCCGCCTCGCTTTCCCTCCCTTTCAGAGTAGCCTTTGGTTTGGAGCTGCAGGCCAGGAGCTTTCCTTGAGACCTGACAGCAACAGGAGCAGCACCGTGGCGTGTGTGCGGATGAGGCAGGAGACCGACTCCCAGAGCCAGAAGTGGCGCTGATATGAAATGTGACCCTGATAATGGTTATGCAGTGCTCTTGAAACCCACCTCTTTTGCAGACTTTGTCCTTTTATATGTGAAGGTGACACTGAGGAGCTTGTCTGCCCAGTGAGGTGCAATCTGTCTGTGTTTGTATGTCACCCGGGACGTATCCTGGACTAGAGGAGGCCCAAGTCTCACACCTACACGGGGGCCTTGTTTTAAGGATAGTGGTACACAGTTAACATTTATCCTTGAGCCTTCAGCTCCCCTAAGGCCTTGGTAGATCTGCCTCTGTTGATTCTGTACCATATGGGGCATTACTGAGAATGGATGGTGGAAGGCCTCGCTTGATCAGATTTATTTGGTTTCAGTGCTAAAAATTCTTGCAGGGAGATGATGAATTTAACCTGTAGATATTGTGGTAAAAATTACTTCCCTATAACTGATGTGGCTGTTGAAGGGTTGGAAGTGAAGTTACAAAATGTGTGCGACTCAGGTCTCTGATTATAGACAGTACTTATTCCTGCAGCCTGCTGCTCAGAACAGATGCTGAAGTGCATCGGACTCATCTCCAAGTGACACATTAAAGAAGCCGTAGAGGAAAGAGAGACCAGGTTTGGTTAGAATTGATGGCAGTCTTTGAAAATGGCAACACTGCAAATGAAGATGGGGAAATGGTGGGAAGTCTTTAGCTTGTGTGAGGAAACCAAGAAGTGCCAATCAAAGAAGATCTCACTGATCTGGTCACCTCACTTTCTTAGTGTCATAGGCCCTTGGGAGGTTACCTATTGCTGTCTACGGCTAGGATCTCTGTAAGATCAAGCTTCTCCCAACTAGGGGGATTGCTTCCACACCACTGTTGTTTTAGGCTCCCCTGGTTTCTTAGTCTCCTCATATTCTTAGCTTCCGATTGGCTCAGACGTTCACTCTAGATAGGTTTGCTGTGTACGGGAGCTCTCCTTTGTCTAGATCATGTCTTGAGTGAGTGCTTCCTCATACAGTGACTTTAGGGTATCCCAGTATGTCACAGGTGATGGACATAGCCTCTTACCTTTGCATGGATACTGCAATTTGTGAATCCCCATACCCTGATACTGGTGACTGTCCTTGCTTCTCCCAAATCCCAGATGTAAGCAGACATTGATGCAGCAACTCATGTTTTAGAGAAGAAATGGCAAGTGAGGAGGCCTGCTTCAGGCTATCTATTGGCATGTTGAAGCAGGCTTCGTTTCCTGAGGTATTGACCTTGAGGTGTAATCTTTTTCTCTCCTTTCTCCCCCACTCCCCAGTGGAGACAGAATCTAGGGCCTTACCTATACAGCTCATGATATCTAACACTGAGCTACATCCTCAGCCAACATGGAGATTTTAGAAAGCTTCCCCACAAATCTTTCAATTAATTAGTAGCAAGAAGAAATGTAAGAATAAGTAAATGCCACATACATGGAAGCAAGCCAGATCCTCAGCCTTAGCCAAATGTGGAGTTGTGACAGAGAGCACTCACCATCGGGAAGGTGGAAGGCAGAAACCAGCTCCATCTTTCAGGCGTGGCATTACGCAGCTCTCTACAGTTCCCCCTTTTTGTTTTGGATGCATCACAGGTGGCATGCTGAGGTTGGCTACCCAGAGGCTATTTAAAGTGGGCTGGCTTTACCCAGGGTCAGATGATTGTTCAAGGTTCCTGAATAAACTGCATTAAAAAAAAAAAAAAGAATAAGTAAATGCATACAACTACACGTGATAATATCTGTTTCCCTAGTGTTTATCATGTATAAGAGCAGGAGGGATGACTCCAAGTAAAGTACAGAGGGAAAGGATGTGCAGAGAATAAGTACCCCCCGACATGGATTAGTTGTGATCTATGTATGATTGCTAACCATTTGGGGGCTATGAGGTACCATTAAGTCTTTATATGAATTGATGTGGCTTTTCTGAGACTTTTTTTTTTTTCACAAGAAGACAGTGCCATGAGGGGTGATGCTTTCAGTGATTTTTAGACACGTGACTTCCCGATGCTCACACAAGACACAGTGGAGGAGGATGCTCTAGTAAAAACTGTTCCTCACACGTGACTCCACACACCTTGCTCTTCCACTTTTCTCATCAAGTTGTCTTCCTCGCTGGAAACTTTGAGAGACCTTTTCCTTGTCAGTGTTTCTCTCTAGATGTGTGTGCTGGCCCTCCTGCAGTATACCCGACCCAGTCTCTGAATTCTGGAGCCATCTTTTCTCATCCAGACTGCTATGATCTCCAAGTAGCGCTTCTAGACTTTTGCCACTAGCTCTGCCTGCCTCATTACCCTGTTACACTGTATGGCAGAGGCTGGCCCCAGGTCCCCTTCAGTTCTTCAAGTGAAACTATGCAGAGACACAGTCAATACATGTTTCAGACTAATTTTTTTTTTTTTTTTTTTTTTGCGGGGGGAGTCAGGCAGGGGATTCTGCTTTCCTGGTATCAGCATGGTGAAATAATTTCAATTTATTCTGTTAAAAAGAGCACAACATAGTCATCGAATTTTGCACTTGAAATTCTTGTCAGCACCCATCAGGTAGTTGTTTGTTTCTAATGAAAATAAAAGTAGAAACGGAGGCGTTCTCATATTGAACAGCCTGTTTCAAACCATTAAAATTTGGGTTGGAAGGGCAGACACCCAGAACTGTGGTGGTGTGATGGTCATAGTCCATGTTGTATGTCTTCTCTCCCTCTCCATGTCTCACACAGACAGAGGATAACGTGTAAAGATAGCACATTTGGGGCCTGGGAAGCAGGCTTAGTTGGAAGCATGAGAATCTGAGCTCAGATCCCATCATTCTCACAAACAAAACAAAACAAAATAAAGGCACACTGGCCTCACTTGTAATTCCAGCACCTGGGAAGTGCAGACAGGTGTATCCATGGGGTTCACTGGCCAGCCAGTCCAATCAACTTGTCAAAGCCAAGTTCTTTGAGAGGCCCTATCTCAAAATAAATAAGGTGGAGAGTGACTGTGACAAACATGTTATTAAAGCTCCTAGACTCATTGCGGACACACATACACACACATGCACGGCCACATTCACACACACACATCATACACACACCACATAAACCCAACCACACACACACACACACACACACACACACACACACACACCACAAAACATAAAAACATATTCTTATTTACAGAGAATCTCACCCTACAGCCTTGAAAATGCAGCGTAAATAAACCAATTTTATGTTGATAATGGTATACAAATAGTTCATTCACTTTATAAAAGTTTTTCATATACTCTTGAGTATCAGTCTTCCTCGGTATACTAAGTTATCTGATTTACTAACAAAGAAATAGATGTATAAGTTTGGAAATAGCTATTCTATCCAGCAATCCATGAAGATTCCATTAACATTCTTTCTTAAACTAATAGAAAACTATAATTGAATCTTAAGTTTCTTCCTGAATGGGATTTGCTTAAACCTCTGTTCTTGGAAATGATGTATCACCAGAAAGTGAAGTGAATTTTAGTTTCATTATTTTTATCACGTTAGAAAGCACATTCTAAATGTAAAACACATGTAAAATAAGAAAGTACCTTTTTGTGAACCTTTAATTACTCCAGTACTCAATGCCCCAAATTTGAAAGGCAGCCATCAAAAATTATGGTATTTTATTTGGCTTGTCAAGTTCTGAGTTTATGATTATAGGTTTACAGAAGAGTTGGGTACTGTGTGGTTCCAGACATGAACTGTTGGCTTGCCACTTTCTTAGGAAAACCACCATGAAATGGCATTTCTATTTCCATGGCTTTTAAAAATACATCTCAATTCCATGAAGCCAAAAATATCTGACCAAGCCATTTCTCAATACCTACACTGCTAACATTTCTTGATCTGTGCTTCCTAAGGTTTGTATACACAGACTGTTTTCATTTAGAAAACTTTCTTGTACAGCTATTGCCAGGTTCTGTGTAGATGTGTTTTTGCTCATTTATTCCCACAGGGTTCTCAGTGGCAAGTTTAGGTACATTTCTTCCTGGAGGCAAGGGTTGGCTCTGCTTTCCCCAGGGTGCCTAGGAAACTATGGCTTTCTCAACATCCGACTACCACAGAGACTTGGAACAAGTCAAATTTCCATTCTCTGCATTTTGCTTCTTCTTGGATAAAACAAGAAAACTGTTTTCAAAGCACTGCCAGTCTCCATGTGAAAACACGTCTTCCAAAAGTTTGTAAGTGACAAAAAGATAGACAGCGGGATCCAACAGATGGGAGAATTTGCAGTTGTCAAGGTTTAGTTAGCTTTTCAGTCCAGGCCACAGAAGTTCTGGTTGCATGATTGTCTAGACTGCAGTATCAACGGATTTTACCATCTCTCATGAATTGTGTGTATTCAACTTCAAGTCAGCAGTTAGTCAACAGGGAATGAGGGTCTAGGCACAGGATGGGACTCCTGTCACTGAGTTTGGAGAGTGTGGCCCTGACATCAAACCCATTTTGTTAGGTAAAAGGATATCTCTGTCCTTCACATAGAGTGATGCTGGGCCACTCTATGGGCAGGGGCAGAGTGTTGGGGGGGAAGAAGAGGTAATGTGTACACGCCTTCTAAGCTTCCGTTCTCCTTTCTGCAGCTAACAACCCTCTTTAAATCCCATTGTCTTTCAACACTTTACAGAGCATGATCGGGAAGGGCCCTTAGAGAACCCATCAGGGCAGACGCATAGATCGGTTATAGCATCAGGCCCTAACAGAATTCCCATACAGTGGGATAATGACCAGATCAGTTCCCTTTTATAAAACTTGAAAATGAGCCTCCAGGAGTTAAATAAGCTACTGACTGTTCTGCAGCTTGGAAGAGAGCAGCAGCATTCAAAAGGCAGACTTTGTCCTTGCCAAAGTTCACACCTCAGGGGTAAGGCCACCAGCACTGCACAGTGAGCAGGAACAGAATGGAATGCCCTTTTTCGTAGTGTCCCACTTCTTTATCTCTTCAAAAGAAGGTGAGAGGGGACCACAAGTGGTCATGAAGTTGAAGAGATTTGAGGGAAGGAAAAGGCAAGGCCAATGATAATATTCATTAAGCAGGGGTAATTTCTTGGCACCATGCTTTTGAGCCTTAGATGTGTGGTCTTCCATTAAAATCCCCTCCCTGCGGAGAAGTCTATCAATTATTAGTAGCTTCTTTTAATAAAGGGGAAGTATAAACTTAGAAATGACATCCCCGAGAATAGCCTGTTGCCCAGAGCCCTGGGGATTCAAACCCCATGTTCATGTTCTACCCCTGTGTCCATTTCCTTCTCCCTGTCCTCACCTCTTCTTTCCTGACTTCTTTCTGTGGGGATTATTGTGCTAGGTCCATTTATGAGAAGTAATCACTTTTTTTTTTTTCTGGTTATGTTACCAAAACCAAAGATAGAATGAATTAGCTATGCATGGGACTTAGATACAGGAGTAAAATAATTAGGAATCTGTGATTGTGAAGGATGAGGCTGGGCTTTCCTCTATGGTTGGTGAAATGTAGCCTGTTACTTAATAAGCAAATCACTGGACATGGAAAACACATGTAGGGAGACAGAGCTGTGTCCAGTGACACAGCATTAGGTGTTAACAACTTTTGAGATACTCACTTTTTTTTTTTTTGAGTGTCACTGTTTAAGACTTTTAAGATATGTATATATAGATGTAAACACCCTTTCCTCAGTCTGGGTTGAATGAACCCACCTTTCTATAATGTTCTTTTCCTGGTGTTCATTGAGCATTGACAACTACCTTCTTGTCAGTCTCAAAATGAAGTGCTTCCTGCCTTGGATGGAGGTCTCCGTTAAGGGAGATTTTCCCTGTCCTAAGCTACCGGCCAGTTTGGGAGCGACAGACATGGGAATGATCATGGTGTGCTTGTGCCTAGGGATGTTCCAGGATGAGCACAAGTTTCAGGAACAACCTGAAGCTGGGTACTAGTTTTCTCTCTTAACCGGAAATTTGGAGATTCTCTTAATTCTGTCTAGTTTCTTATCCCTAAAATTGGGCTAATGATGTTATCTCAGAGCTTATTCAAAAGGCTCGGTGTTAACTTGTGGATGCTCCTGGTATATTCTCTCTCTCTGTCTCTCGCTCTCTCTGTCTCTCCTCATGCGGCACGTTGGAGGCCTCCAATTCATTATTGAATCTTCACCAAGTGCTTGGGGAGTATGAAAAGGGAGGCAATTAAATACCTGGAGGCTTTGAATACTCTTTTGTAAGTAGGCAACTTTAAATGATGAGTGAGTGTAAGGTGTTGGAAAAGATGAATAAGCCATTCACTTCTCTTCTAGTCCATCTCAAGGAGTGCCAGGAAATACAGTCTCAGAAAGACCGAAATAAGTAATGAAATTCCAAACAAGTTCTGCTGGAATATTACATTATACCAAATGCCTAATATCTGTCCTTAATTTTTTTTTTCTGTTACCATTTGGTGCTTTCTTTATAGAACATTGTATCTTTTAGTGTCTTAGTTGGGCTTTTTCATTAAAGAGACATTTATTAAGAACTTAAGACGTGCTAAGCATTATGGTGGAATGGGCAGGGGTGGGAGGTTGACGTTGAGTTTCTTGAAATCAGTTGTATATGTATTAATACAGCAGACGTGAAAAAAAAAAAAAAAAGAATTCCAGTATGGACTGTTGAGAGCATTCATTGTTACAGCCACACATTTTACTGGCCTGGTGTCTTTTATTTCCAAATGAGCCCTGTTTTTGGACAGCACATTATTTTGGTCACAGGAATAGCATGACGTTTTATGTGCTCATTAAAGGTAATTGCAGATACTGAGAAGTCAAGTATGGATTTCTTAGACATGGTGATACTTAACTGAGAATCAAGACTGAGGCCATGGCCACTGAGCAAGGTAGAGAGAAGGAGGAATGAGGATTACTTCACAGATGCTAGAGATGTAGAGAACATTGGTACTCAGGAGGCTCTGGAAATCCAAAAAGTCTCTGTGGCTGGAGCATTGTCTAAGAATGGGTTATGTAAAGTATTTGAAGTGGGAAATACTTGTGGTCAGAAGGGGAAAAGAAGACCTGATTTTATGGCCAAGGAGAAATGACACATGAGGAAGTTGAAGTCTCAGTTATAGGCATATCTATCTAAAGGTGATAAGAGGAGTCTGGCACCCAGAACACAGGACTAGCCTATTACACAAGAAGACTAGGACATGCCGTAGGCAGAGAAGCTACAGGGAAGGGCCAGGATAACTTCTATCCTGACATGGTCTTCGTTTGCTGAAGTAACATAACCATAGGACTCAGCCCCTAGAGGGGATGGCTAACGTTTTCACACCATGTATATAGTTAATGACTGTGCAAACTTTGCAAAATGGCCTTAATATACTGGACTTCAATGTGCAGCGGGGATTGTGGGGACACCAAATTGGTACTTCCTAACCATCCAGTTCTGAGGCAGAACAGTTTTGACAGTAAAATCTTATGAGAAGCTGGCCGTTGTTTCATCTACCGTCATCTCCTACCTCTGTGTTGTCTTTTCTCTTAGAGAAGATTCCTTAGGCTAGTAAGTATGGGATGAGGTTAATCAGAGTTCTTTTCAGTAGGGTCTTTAAGGTTTCTAGAATGCTAATGTTTGTTCTGAATTGTGAAGGGGAGATTGCACTATTCCGGACCCTCTCGAATTGATTTAACTGCACACTCCATTTCATGGAAGAAGCTCATGTGAGCACTTACTATTCCCTATACATTGTAAAACACAAAACAAACACCAAAGCAAAGCAAAACAAAACAAAACGAAAAAAACAAACCCCTATGAATTTCAAGTTAGCACAAGAACGGTATTGAGTGGTTGTTGTGTCTAGTAAACATGCATGCTGCCTGGAAAATGATGTCTAACTTTCCAACATTAGGAGCCAAATATTTGCAGAAATAAAGCATGCAGCTGAGTCTCAGAATGAACTGAGGGAAAGAGCCACTGGGACCTTCAGCTCTTCCCTTTAACAAGATAGAGAGAAAGTCCTTCATAGCAAGCACCTGCAAGAATGATGGGAAAAAAATGTATTAAGGCACCTATCTGATATCTTAGGTTCCAGAAGAGTGAAGCAAGGGGATACATAGGAATGTGGCATTTAGTCAAGGGACCATTTAAATCCTCCTGGTTGACAGTACCATTCATTGCTTTTCAGGTTGTATCCAGTGTGATGTGTTATTTATCAAAGAAAGTGGACCTCTCTAACATTAGTATAGTTCTTTATTTTTAACGTTTGCTAACATGTACGTATTCTTTATGAGTTCTATATTCATTTTTCTTCTTAACTTATCTTTTGTTATTGAGATTTTTAGTTTATGTCTCCTGTTTGTACCTCTGGGTTATTATTATTTTTTTGACATGACCAAAATTTAAAAAAAAAAGTTAATTTTTGATTCTCAAAAGATTGCTCATTAGGACCAAGGGAGGTCTTCCTTTATAACTAATGTTTTGTAATAGTTTGAGAACTGAGTGTAGATTTTTGACTACTGGGCTTTGTTCTACTTACTGGCATGTATTTTATTGAGAAACTACTGTGCCAGATGCTTGGCTGGGTGCTCAAGAAATGGGGGAGGATGGAACACACACTAGGGTCCTATTCCACAATTTCTTCCTTCTTGCTCTTTGTAGCTCTGCCGTGGGATTTAACTCTTTGCTCTTCTGCTCTTTTCAGCTGCAGAGTGCAGCCACAGAGACAGACAGACCAACGTGTACTAGGACACACATGTGTACGTATATATGGGTGTGCTTGATTGGGCAATGAGCTTGTAGGAGTTGTGAAACAGGTCAGATGCTGAAACAAGTTGGTGGGATTGGCTTTCACTTGGAAACCAGAGGTGTGGGCTCTGGCAGTTATGAACACAGAGCTCTGGTTCTGTGAACAACCTGCAGTCATCTTAGCTGAAAAGGGGGTCATGGAGAGGTGCTGAAGCCATGTTAAAGGAAGGATGGAGCACGTGGCTGCCTGCTTGTAGGATTGTAGCTCTTGCAGGGCTGCAGGGACCACCTGCGTCTGTTGCGTCCTTGCTCAGCAGATGGCCAAACACTCAAATGCCTTTCTTCCTGGCTTTCAGAGATTCTGAGTTTGTGTTTTTGCCTTCTTGTCTACCCAGTTTCTCTGGCGAAAGGTCGTAGGTTTCATTTGATTACCTCCTGGTTCTCTGTTAAACTAGGATGGGTCACCTTGATCCACATGGCTATTTAGAATTTGCTCATTTGTTTTTTCTTCTTAGCTCGTCCAGTGTTGAAAGTTAATGCTTTCTCCTTCTATTTTCACAGAATAGATGTCAGAGGACACAACATTAATAGGAGTCTGTATCCTCTATTACCTTTCAGGAATAGGCTTTCAGCGCCCTTTAGGAATTCTCATCTGCAGTGGAGAGTGAGCTACAGTAAATGGATAGAAGTTTTTTCTATTTCTTTTCCTAATTGTTTCATTGCTTTAAATTTGGACTGTTTCATTTAATTAACAAGATGTTATTAACCTCATTGCCATGAGTTAAAATAGACTATATTTCAACAATGTGAGATGTGTCGAGTGTCTTGGACGAACACATTTGATACCACACTGCTGCGTATTTTTGAGCTACACACTTCTAACCCCTTTCCTCCAGATCATAGCTATAAATAATCGTATGGAGGTTAACAATATCTTCTAGCAGCACGTCTCCTTACTTTTCTGGATGCTTCTAGAAAAGCCAATCCTGTGTTTGCCCCTCCAGGGTAAACATCTTTTCTCTGAACAAGTCACTGACAATGCAACGTTAAAACTACAAAAATAATTCAGTTCCCATTGGCATCTCAGGGATTTTATATTTATAGTTTGGGTATAATGCAAAGTAGGAGCTGTTACTTATTCATTTATTTATGTGTTTGTTGTTGTAGGTTTTGAAACAGAAAATTGGTATAATTGCCTGAGTAGAGAAGATGTGGGAATTGTAGCTGTTGTGGGGACCATAAATGTTTCCGTGTTTGGAGGATCAACCAAAGCACAGCAGTTTGTCTCCATGGGGCATGTGCTCATTTACCAAGACAGGGCTCTTACAGTGTTGTTGTCCTTAGATGGAGCAAAACAAATGTTTAAGATGGGTTTCACTGAGTATTTAAAATTCTTAAAGCTGAGCTCAATTCTGGGTCTCTGTTCACTTCTTAGGGAGAATCCTTCAAAGCAAATGTAAAAACATGTTGATTTGTCTCTTACTTGGAAAGAACATTTTGTTCCTTATGGTAATTGCAAGTTCCTCTGGCTTTGGTGGTTGTATATATTTCTCTTTCTTTGTTGTACAAATTCCAGTCTGTTTTTGCTTGTTTTTATTCTTAATTGAGTTGATTTTCTCCTCCTTTCTTGAAGAGAAAGAGGGAGTTGTTTGCTAGTAGTTCAGTTAAAGTGAATTATGTGGTATTCAAACTGATTTAGCTGAATTAAACAGCTGCCTCGCTACTCATTAATGTCTGCCTCACTGACTTACCAGGGCTTATCATTTTTGGATGAATTAGCTGGCCTTCATATTCTAGCATACTAAACTTACTGTCTGAAAGTAGGGTCACATCAAAGGATGGAGTAAGAAAGTGCCGCATTTGTGAGGTAGGGTGATAACCTCAGGTGTTGCCTGGTACCAAATCAGTTAGAAATAGTGAAAAACATATATTAAAATAATCCCTCCTTTATCATTATTAAACATTTCCTAATTGTTGATCTGGAAAAATATTGGCACGGTCCCTCTTCTCCCTTTCGTTTTTTTTCCTCTCCCTTTCTTTTCCCTCCTCTATTATTCAATAATTTATTTTAAATTAGATTATACCCAGTTTTTTATTTTTGCAAAGACTTGTGACACACACACACACACACACACACACACACACACACACACACTGCACTCTGTATTTTGTAAATAGCTTGTCAGTTTTTGATCTCTAGAACCTCTATCATTTGAAAAAATAAAAGTAATATTAGCAACAAAGTGTAGTGTATTCTTGATCCTGTGGTTAGTGGCCAATGGTTAGTGGGAAAAGGTCTTCACCTAAAACAGAAAATGAAAAAGCACTATGATGCAAAATTTGTTCTACCAACTGTTGGGAAATAATGAATTGGAAGTTAAGTTTCCAACAGGACATGGGGAAATATTCTGCCTTAGTCTAAACTATGGTTACAATATAAAATTCAAAGATTGTGATAAGTCAAAACAATTTTCAACTTTGTAACCTATTTCAGTGGCTTCAAATGAAAAAAAAAAATGACCATTTTTGGTGTTCGGCTATTGTGCACCACTCATTGTATTTTGTTAGTTCCCTAAATGTAACACAAATGAATCTCTCTTATAATTTCCGAAATCCTTCAACCATCTTTTATTGTTTTTATTTTTATCCTGAATAATGGGGGTCATGTCAATGACCTTTTGCATGCCAGGCAAGAAAGAATATTGTCACTATTCACACCCCTTGAGACATCTTTTAAATCTTATTTATCGATTAACAAATCTGACTTTTTATATTTTCTTTAATACTATCATATATGTATATATACATATACATACATAAACACACACTCCTCTTTACCACTTAAAACCAAAATTGATATTCATAACTATCAGTATATTATACAATGGCTTCATTTCTTGATCTATTTTTTCATTTACCTAGTTTAGGAGAGCTTTTTAAAAAAGGGTTCCTCTCAAACTGGCATTAGTTTTTATTCTCTCTCAGCTGCAAAGGTTTTTACACATTTCATTTTCTACTATTAGAATTTGCATTTAGATTTTTTTCTATAAATGTAAAATCATATTCCTATACTTACCTATTATTAAATTTATATCCAGGATGTATCTTTTTTGTTTTGAATTTCAGTTATATCCATTCCTCTTAGCAACAATACCTATCTCCAGTATGATGTCATCTTTAAAATTAAGTATCATGTAATCTTTCTTTATTGAAGGCAGTTAGATGGAGTGTTTAAGAAATACAGGCCTCATCCTCAGGGAACACTACAGTGGACTCCCCTGACATTGAATCATTGGAAACTGCTCTTTCATAGGCCCAATTTGGTCATCTGATTTATGCGCTTTCTATCTCTGGAGTTGAGGTACAGACTTCCTGGGGTTGGGGGGGGAAACACACACACATTCATTTTAATGTTGGGACCATCTCAAAACGGGGACTTCTTCAGATGCCAAATTGAAATTATTAGCATTTTAGACTTCTTTTGCAGTAGTGAGACCTGTGCTGGTTACCCCCGTAGCTTCAGAAAGCACTTCCTGCCTATTTAGAGCCTCAAGTGCAAACTGTAACCCTGTAGAATATGATGTGGGTTTGTGATACTCCCAGGGGAACCTTGGGCCCATAAACCAGAGAATGGATTATATAATACTGCATAAATGCTATATTTTTCATCTGACAGACATAATCTTGATCCTATATTTTTATGTTACCTAACTGCTTTAGAATACCACTGTTGAAGCAACCCATCAAAATGGAAATTGCTTCTAAAACATGGAGCAATAAATATTGGTCAAGGCTTTGTGTAATTCAGTGACTCAGTACTTGAACGCCAGCCGATTGAAATTGTCTGTCGCTTTAAAAATAGGTTGATAATCTTCGTTTTATGATGCCATTTGAATTCTTTCTATCTTGCTGTTCATATGTTTACTTTCCAAAAATTAAAATAAACCCTGGTTGATTGGTTCAAGGCATGCCTGGCTATGAATCAAACATAAAAGCAGGCAAAGATATAATCCTGACAACTTATATAGCATGGGAATTCAAACTGTACATGGGTCAAGACACATCTGTGGTACCTATGGAATAAATCATGAAGGGACACATCACTCTGAAGCTTCCTGTCTCCTTTGGGTGATGTTTGAGTGACTTGATGTGTGGGCGACAGTCTCATCATTTTCACTGTTTTATTGAGCCACTCACTTTCTCTGATTCCGTGTACAAATAATAACAATTTCGAGTCTGCTTATCTTTTCTTAGAAACCTAAATGGACATTTCCCAGCATTTACCGCCCTGTCTTTTGAAGGAAAGCAAGTTCCAGAGTTTCCTGTTCTCACTGAATGGTTCTCTGCCACCACCTTTACCATGTCCTTTCTGGCTTTTGTACTTGTCCACCCCTTGCTGTGAAGCTTTTTGTATCTTCCAACTTTCACTGTGAAGAGCAGATTCCCCATTACTTGTGAGATGGCAAAAACTGTATCTTACTTTCCTTTCTAATAAGATTGGCTTTACTGTTCTCATATGCAGTATTTGCACATGACTGTTCAAGTATTTTAAATGCTCTTTATTTTTTAAGGCGCATATCAATGATCATCCTAATGTCTTATCTATCTCATGATGTTTTATTTCACCATTTTCACTGTCACTTTTTTCTTCAGCTTAGCTGTAATAATTCAGTTTAGCTCTCAATGTGATCTTTCATCTCATTTGCTTCTTCAGAACCTCGGACCATTTTCAAGCCATTAAGTCCTTACATGTTTTTAGTGGGTCTCAAAGGATATCTCATTAAATGTTCAGATCCCGACTCTTATACACAGAGTATCTTTAAGAAGCATGTGTAGCCATGAAGACTGGTTTTAGAATGTGTCACTTCAGTGAGAATTGGCGCCGTTTGCTTTTCTCTATCTCATTTCGAAATTGGTTTTGAAGTTATTTTTTATTATTTTATGTATTTATTGTGTATGTATACATGTGGCTCATGTGTGTGGAAGTTAGAAGAAACATACGGGAATTAACTCTCTCCTGTTAGGCTGGTCCTGGGGCTCAGACTTAGGTTGTTGGCTTGGCAGCAAGCATCTTTGCCAGCCAAGGCATCTTGCTGACTGTTTTTCTTCCCTGTTGAGCTGTGTGCTGAAATATTTTGTGATCAATTTTATTATTAGCAATTATTGCCAAAAGGGCATCACACATCGTAAAGAATTTATCCAAACTGCATTTTCTTGATGAACGATAGTCAGTAATATTTCG
Organism: Meriones unguiculatus; assembly: GCF_030254825.1. Classification (NCBI taxonomy): domain Eukaryota; kingdom Metazoa; phylum Chordata; class Mammalia; order Rodentia; family Muridae; genus Meriones; species Meriones unguiculatus. Next base: position 103,572,974 of record NC_083356.1, on the reverse strand, counting down.
CAGGTTTACTGAAGCCTTCCAAAGCATGTATGAGCTGACTGGTAACATCCTTGTCATGAACGATAAATTTTAAAACAAAGATTTATTACTATTATTTTTAATTGTGTGTGTGTTATGTATGTATGTGTATGTGTATGTATGTATGTTTGTGAATGAGTGTGTGTGATGAGGTGCATATGCAGGTGTCCGTGGGGCAGGAAGCATCGGCTCCCCCTGGAACTAGACTTACAGGCAGTTGTGTGCTCCCAGTGGGTACATTAGTAATATGAGCTTCCTGGCTTCAAATCTGTAGGGACTCTCCTCATTATTTAAATCTACATGGCGTTATTCACTTACCACTCTACTTTGAAAAACAGGATGCATTATGTAAAACTAGCCTGTGTCAGAATAAAGAAATAAATCTAAGTTTTAAGTGTGTATTGTTGGCCCTAGTTCGTGTTATTTTATAGGCTATTTAACTATTTAACAGTAGTATATGGTAAAGCTACTAAATTAAATGGTTTGGTATTTAGGGTCTCGATTTTTTTTTTTTCTCAGCGTCGTACTGTGGTATAAAATCTAGCACTTTGAAGAGGAAATGATAAATTATTCTTCGGGGAGCAATGCAGTTTACTAAGCTGTGTATGAGGCTTGGGGGTCAGGTGACCCAGCTCTGTGCAGAGTCAAAGGCATGTGTCAATTGACAGTGTTGTCTTCTCTATCTTAAGTTAGTGCTCCCAGCCTCGTGGCTGAGCTCGCTGTTTCTGTCCTTGCATACTTGCTGTGGAGACAGGTTCTTGTTTAACTTGCTAGGCAAGCCCCCTTCTAGTTGAAAATAGCTACCTACTACTACTTTAGCATCGAACCCAGAGGGAGAGGAGAGAACGTGATGGAATCTCTGGCAGTATTCTGGTTTCACTTGCCATTCTGTGTCTTTATTTACTGTAAGCCTTTCAAATCTCCACAGTAAACAAGTTTCTAAACTTCTGTTACTGTTCTGGTGATACCAAGACACACATCTTTATATGAAATGTAAACTCAAGCTGTGGATGATGAGATTACATTATAACAGACATTCCAGACTTTCTTCACATTCAGTGCATATAATTTATCAATCAATCAATCAATCAATCAATCTATCTATCTATCCCAAACACAAATATATAGATGTACATACATATACACACAAGCATACATGTGTATATGATTATCTACATATACCCACATACATACATACACACACATATATATATATACATACATACACAAACACACACACACATATATATATATATATAACATACATATATGTATGTACATATAAACATATACAGCATGACAGTGTATAGAGGAATGGTTTAGGAAACTAACTGTCTGGCAAAGGAGGTCTGATGAGCACTAAATGAAATCTGTATTTAGTCTCAAAGACAAGCTGTAAATGTAGAATACGCCCAGCTTACTTTCACAGGCTGTAGCTGGAAGGGGCTGGGAAATGTGATAGTGTGTATAAGTCAGTTTGCCAACTCTCATGTCGTTACAGATCCAACCTCTGCTTTCCAAGGCAATGAAACTTCAGGTATGTTGTTGTACTGCTCATGAAAGTGGCACTTTCAGAAGATTGTACTTGAAGTGTTTTTAAATAGCACTAGAAAGACTCTGCCATGCCACAGGAAAGCATTTCTCCACTCCAAGTGTGCATTTAATCAGCATTATGGCAATTACAGCTCAGCTAGAAATGCTTCACCCTTTGTTTTGTGGCAGGAACTTTGTCTAGGATAGAATTATCATGAGTAGAGGTAATTTGAAAAATTTCCTCCGTTTATTTATGACAGAATAAGACAGGGCAGTAAGGAAAAGATGAACATCTTATTTCTAACTGAAGACATCTGTTTTGAACTTTACAGATAGCTTGTAGAATTTCTACTAGAGGATTAAAAAAGTGACATCATTGTTTGATGATTGTCTCTGTACCTCTTGCATAGTTTTCTTGGGCTTGTTAATTGAGATGTTGGTATGAGACTGAAAACCAAACCTAAAAAGCACAAACTTGGTGACTCCCCATTACTTGATTATCTCTCTCTCTCTCTTTTTTTTCTTTTAGAGAAGGCTGCTTTAATAGAGTACATTGCTCCCAATGCTCTCATGCTGCTGTCACTGAGCCATGCATGCTTCTGGTCTCTGATGCAGTTTTGCGCACCTGGGAAAGTGAAGTCGATGAAAACCCAGGCTGTCTGTCTTCTGCAGATCAGCTTTCCAGATAGCCTGCCAATCCCATAGTATTTTATGTCTTAGAGAAAACTAACTGGAGTGCTTAGATATACACATTAAAGTAATCTCCTCTCAGTCCTTCAGATAATGATAGTGTTAGATCGTTAATATTGACATAGCAGAAGGTAGGCTGGTCTTCGCACTCATACACTCTGAAAGTTTGTGTGACAGCCTTCATCTAAACTCACAGGTTCCCACTGAGGGAGGAAGCTTTAGGCTTGTAAACACTGCACAGGCCATGCCACTATTGGAGTCATGATTTTGTGCCTAAGACAAAAATGGACAGTGCCAAACTTATACAGGCGATGTTGTCAAAGAAAGAGACTGGCGTGAAATACTTCGTTCTGGGAGATTGTTAAATCCGAATATGGAATGGTCAGAACCAGGAAGAACAACTTATAAAAACAAGGTAATAGTGTTTCTTTATTTGAAAGGCTGTTTTCCATTGACAAAACAGAATGGCTTTTTATTCACCACAAGAGAATGGAATGAAGATTATATGTTAATTTGTAAAATGTTTCTCACTCTAAGATAAACGTCTAACAAGTTAGATGAACACTGAAACTAGCAAGGAGCAAGCATATTACCAGAAACCACAGGGCATTTGAGGAGAGGAAACCCTTCTACAGTGTCGTAACTGACCCAACCTTCAGGAGGCTTACAGCTAAGCCAAGTCTGCTGGCATTCCACCTACAGTCGCAGGACTGGAGCTGAGATAGGTGGATCAGGGGTTCAAGGCCAGTTTGGGCTCTACAGCAAATTTTAAAGGAATGCATAGTGAGACACTGGTTGCCAAAAAACAATAAACAAACTAAAAGACAGTTCAACAGAAAAAACAAGCTCTAAGGAAAACTAGAAATTAACAATCCGTATTAAGTTTTAGTGATCAAGCCCTGTGGGGCAGAGGAGAATGAGATGGTTTAAGCAGATGAAATATCCACCTCTCTCTCTTAGAAATCAAACCGAGATCATGAACACAATAAATAGATGGTTTGCTAAAGAGACAGTGGAGATAGTCTATGAAGTGAGAAGTCTGGGATCCTGCATCGGTTCCACCCGCTGGGGCTTGAGGGCATGACTAATGTCTGGGTTTCTATTTCCTCATGTAGGAGAAGAAAATCAGAGTGTCTATCATGAATCAGTAACACAATCTTAGTTAAGACCCAGATGGGCACTACCTACAGACGTGTTTTAGAACCTCAGAAAGGCTGTGTGTGTAAGTATTTGGTACTTCTGAAACACGTATGATTACTCTAGCTTACAGCTGCTGCATTGAAGCAGAGGGAGTGAATGCTAGCTAATCTTTTAACTTTACAAAGGCCCTCGCAGAGACCATGTGTGTTGCCAGATAAGGATGCCTGAATAATTCGTGATTTACAAGTTTGTACCGTGCGTGTGAAGGATCGTGTTTGGATACACATTATGATGCTGTAACAGTTATCAGTTATGAAGGAAAGCTCTTGGCATTGACAGCCTTCATACTCATACCTAACGCATGTCCCTGGTTAGGGGACATTTTATCGTTAATCTTTATCATTGGGAAAACAGAGAAACATAGCCCACCGAGATAAGTTGACAGGATAATATAGAAAAAGGGCGTTATGTAACTCTGCGCTTATATGCTCAGTTGTAATGTAAGGGTAAGAAGTTGAAAAAAAAAAAAACACTTTAATAAGAAAAAAATTAGCTAGACCATTAACAAAAGCTGAAGATAGTTCATTAAAATGTAGTCTTCAGGCCTGCCATAACTCTCTGCCCTTCTAATTCAGTAGTTCTCAGCCTTGGCTAACGTTACAATCACCCTGGGAGCCTTAAATAGCCCAATGCCCAGCCTGTACCTCTAGCTGATTAATTCAGGACCTCTTAGGGGGTGGGGATTGAGCCCTGGTTAACAGTATCTTTTAGAACCCTGCATGGAGCTCTAGTGACCACCCAATTTGAGTTCTGCTTCCCATTCCTATCTGTAGTGCTCTGTTGGATTCTGCTTAATCTTACCCAGTTCTGCAGATTCCTCTCTAGCCCCATTGATTTGACGCTGTAGTGATGCTAGCACTCCCAGGCCTATATGGCATCATATGAAATTTTCTTTGTCACCCCCCCCCACACACACACACTGTATTAAAAGATGCCGTGAAACAACAGTTTTTCAGTTTTGTCATTTTTCTTAGAAGTTGTATTGATTTGGCTTGCAAAACAGAATCCAAGATTCCTTCATAGTTTGTTTAGCCAGAAGGCTTCTGCTTATGTTTTCCATTGTAAATATTCTAGTAGGGAGGGAAACGAAGACTTGGAATTGGATAGGTGACTTACTTTAAGATTACTCTCCTGTAGTCCTCTGATTCCACAGAGGGGGCTTTCGGTAATGGCTGGAGAGAAACACACTGAACTAAAGGCATGTCCAGCCTCTCTTCCCCTCAGCTTGTCTTAGGAGCTCATTCATCCCACGTTCTTCCTATATCAGGAGCGTACATATTTCCTTGTCACAGAGATGAGTATGTCCAGTGCAAGAGACAAGATGGAGGTTTGAAAACCACTGATGCCTAATCCTATCCTTCCACAAGGAAGGCCTTGGAAAGGATAAGTGACTCATTCAAAGTCATATAGCTAAATTGTGCCCTTTGGTCCTGCTAGCGTGACGTCTTCTCTTTCACCGAAAAATAAGTCCTGTCAAGCCTGTACTTGACGTGAGGCCTATGCATGCAGGTGCTTGGCAAATATTTGTTGAATGAAAACATGAATGAATGCTATTCCGTGCTCTTCTTTTTCTGCTCACGGTGACACCATGAGAAGAATATTGGTTTCTTCTGATATCTTTTCAGTTAAAAACAGCAATGTCGATGCATAGCTCATTCTGCTTTTTCTTTAAAGTCTTTGCCTACACATGTAGCCATTAAAGTACTTTTTTGGCACTATTAAGACCTTTAAAAAATGACTTCCACATTTCATCATAACTGCATTGTATACCTGTTTTTTTTTTTTTTTTTTTTTTTTTTTCAAGTGTAGGACCTTCACTGGCTCTATTTTTGTCTCTTCTTACCTCAGTCAAAGATCAGCAAATTCTTCTTCGGATTACCCTTAAGAAATAGTGACATTCTGTTCTGCTCTTAATAGTAGTTAAGAAGGCACTGTAATCAAATAATCCGAAACTATGAAGTTGGAATTTTTATTCAGTATAAAAAAATTTGGACTTGGGGAGTGGCATGCATGCAGAGGGAGGAGGGAGGGTGGGATCGGGAGGGGAGGAGGGAGGGGCTTATGGGGGGATGCAGAATGAATAAAGTGTAATTGATGAAAAATTAAACAAATTAAAAAAAATAAAAAAAATGCTTTTTTGCTTAATGATTAACCAAATGGTGTTTTCACATTCATAAAATTTCCTTTCAAGTATTCCTACATTCTTTTTTTAACCTCTTTTTAATTTTCGTTTAAAGCAAAAGATTACAACAGTTTTAAAAAGTAGATTAAATAGCTTGGTATCTTCCAGAATACTTTTTTTTTTTTTTTGAGGTCTCTTACTACTCCCTGTCATTTAGCCAGTCCCTAGAAGCAAGGCCAAACTTCAGCTTCATGGGAAAAACATTTGGGAAGCATCCAGTCCAATGCATGCCAACTCACATTTGCCTTCCTCGTTCAAAGCCATGTTTCCTGGCTGGGCCAGTTAGAATTTCTCTTTGGAGAAAAAAAATTCCTGGATTGGCTTCAAGCCCTTTTTTTCCCTTTTTTCACGGTAGTCATTCTCACATTCTCAACAGAGGTCTTACAAGCCACCAGGAAAGATGTTTCTATCGTTTTTTTTTTTTTTCCTCTGGAAAAGTCCTCAAGCATCATCCTTCGATGAACCCCGAGTCTGCCCATTTTCCTCTGCAGACTTCAGTTTCTAGCTGTGCACTTAGCCAAAATTTTGAATAGGCTGCACTTCTTTCTTCTTCACAACAGGACCACAGTTGGTTGATCATGTATCAGTCTGCACCAGCTTCTCTTCTGAGGAGCCACATCTGCAGAACATTAGGTTCAGGTACCTGTTATGAGAAAAGAGAAAAGAAAAACATCGATGCATCATTTGGATCCCGTTTCCTTGTTCTTAAGAAAGGAATTTGACTATGCAGTTCCCAGGGAACGTACCGTCCATGGGTTAAAAATTTTTCAATCGGCAGCTCCATTGTGTAGAGATTTTTTGTGTCATTCATTTTAAATCAGGATGGTTTCCATTCATTCACTTATGTTCATATACTTATGAAAACTCTAAGGGAATAGACTTCACTGTCAAACTTATATTGAGTCCCACAACTTACCTTTTCAGCATACTTGGGTAAGTTACTTAAGTTTCCCCATTTTGACTCTATAAATTTTTAAGTAATCCTGATTAAAGCACCCCTTTTTGGAAATTGTTAGGGATAAATAACTGACATAAATATCTTAGAATAGTACCAGGCACATGACCCATATTCAAATATTTCATAACAATCAGAGCTTGTCTTCAAGGAACTCTGACAGGAATTTCAGACATACTAATGCAAATGTTTTGCTGTGAAGGTGCTGAAAGTTGATGGGAGGGAACACGTGGAGGTATGACCGCTCTCCATCATGGTTATCACCATAGAGTTACTTACATTCAAAAGCTATAGTATTTTAAGGGTGTGTCTAATTTTAGGGAGGAGAATGATGGGGGTACCAAAATGGCTGAAAAAAAAGTCATTTTTTTTTCTGAAAGACGAGTCACAATAGTAACAATAATAACAGCAACAATACTAATGAACAGCATGCTCAACATCAATAGGACAGGCAGAAGAATGGTACATAAAGCCAGTACTTTGAACGTGCGGGTGGTGGGCCATGAGAATGGGGTGAGGCCTGTCCATCTCTCGCCTCATTGTCCGCCCAGAGCACTCTTTGTTAAAAAGAACAGAGGGAACTCTGTTGGCAAGAGGTTTTCATGGCTGGGAGGAGCTGTAATGATGTTAGGTGAAGGAGGGTGTGTGCGAAGGGTGTGATGGAGTTACCACAAGTCGGAGCCCTGTATCTGGTACAGGGGCCTCAGAAGAAGATGGCCTTGAAAGGTTGAGGAGAGGAATAAAGGGAGTCAGCTGGTATAGTGAAGCGGAGTTTGGGGTCTTAATTTTATCCGTGCACTGTGGAGTCTGGTAAACACTTAATGCCTTCTTACTTCTCGTTGAGTGGCATATTTTGGATCAACCTGGAGAAGTGCTCCCATATGCCTAAGGAGACTTAGCCTATGAGCAGCGTGCTCCAGAGTGAGGCTACAAAGAGGGAGAGGAGTGAGATGGGATCATCCCTTGTTTAGACTCAGGATGCTCGACACGAACCCAGACCCCTGCTGAAGATTAGTGACCTGTGCTAAGTCAGCAGGCCTAAGTCTGTCACTGGAAGGCCACGTTCCAGACAAGCTAAAAGGTGATTATTCGTTCTCAGTCCTGTACTCAAAAATGCAAAAATGAAAGGTTATTTTATTTTCAAGTAGAGAAAGCAGGTTGGAGCATTCATTAAACGTACAAATTGAGACAGATAATGCAGAACAAATGGCATCTTGTCGTAGAGGACATGGTTTTAGAAACTGAAGTGAAGGTACATTTTTAGAAGTGTTGAGAGCTAGTCCTAAGTTACATACAGCAAGGAAACAAATAACACTCAGCTTTAAACTTCCTTGTAAAGATATCCAATGACAGCATGGTTTTAGAAAAGAAGACATAGTACTGTGAAAGGAAGAAGAGGAATTAGACTCATCAGGAAGGGGATGGCTCAACACACATTTTAAGTAGCAGCTTCCACAGTTGCATCATAATATGCACTTGAGATTCTTCACACGTAATTCCTAGTGTGTATTTGATACACAATAACCCATTTTGTATATAGTACAAGGTATGCAGATACCCAGTGTTGTATAAATGCTCAGATTCAGTAAATGTGAAATCTATTATCATAATTATCCCATCTCCTCTTAGGGTGGTATAATGTACATTTCCACAACACCACAAATCTTTCTGGATAGACTCCATTTTTTTATGCTAAAATTAAAGGTCATGTGGAATGTATTGATGAGGTAGGTGGGGAGAACATAGGAAGTATTTCAGCTGTCATTTGATCTTTTCAAAATCGACGCAAATGGCATGATCTAGGGAAGTAACTGGATATAGCTTCCACGGTCCAGTGTAACCTGGGTTGCTTTAGCAGATACCTGTTTAGGTTACTGTTTTGACCACATTTCGGTGAAGAACCACTTTAGTTTTTATCGCAGGCTTAATTTTATTTTTATTTCCTTCATTTTTTGTCTACTCAATCACAAATTTCCCTGGGCACGGTAAGGCTGATTAAGAGTCAGTTAGGTCAGACATTGGGGTGCAGGTCTCTGTGAGTTTGAGTCCAGCCTGATCTCCACAATGAGACTCTGTCTCAAAGAAAGGAAGGAAGGAAGGAAGGAAGGAAGGAAGGAAGGAAGGAAGGAGGAAAGAAGGAAAGAAAAAGAAAAAAAGAAAAGAAAGTGTGTGTGTGTGTGTCTTATATTGTGAAAGAGCTTACAAAAACACAATGACAACTTAAAACACTGTGACTTACTGGATGGGATTCTGGGACAGAAAATTAGCGTAGGAACACACACAGATTAAAGTAGAATAAAATAAATACAAACTGTGTTTGCCCATAATAAAAATATTCTTCTCTGTGTTTGTCAGCTTGCGTGTGTGTGTGTGTGTGTGTGTGAGAGAGAGAGAGAGAGAGAGAGAGAGAGAGAGAGAGAGAGAGAGATTGGGTGTTTGACAGACATACAATGCTGAACTACGATGTGAAGAGTTCAGGAAGCCATGAGTGGGACATGTAAGGTCTCTGGAGCCTTTACAAAGTTTTCAGGTTTACAAAAGTTCCAGACAGGGCATATGCTCTGCACCACTCCCCCTGCTTCCTTTCCCACACCAGTGAGTACCATTGCCTTCATCAGAAATCAAATACTGTTTCTTATTTAGACTTTACATATACAGGAAAGGCATGTGGAAGGCACAGAAACACAGAAGGAAGTCTGGAAAGACGAATAAGTCTAAATATGTTAAATTGATTTGGCCTAACACGGAGAACAGTATGGGGGCATTCTGAAAATTGCCTTCAATTTTATGATATGTTTTCCAAAATTGATGTCTCTGAACGGAATAGAAAAAGGGGAAAGGACTTTTTTTGTTGGACTGAACAAATGCAGACTATTTGTAAGATCACAGAGATTTCTTTTTTTTTTAAGAGCGTGGAATCCCATAACAATTTAGGTGTTGGCAGTGCTGTACTGGTTAAGATAAAAGTTGTTCATATTTGGCTTAGGATAGTACACCTACTTATTTACATGTCTGTCATTAAAATGCACAGAGACCCAAACCAGACTGTGGGACACGAGAGTTTTCTGCTTCCCACAGTTCGTCTTCAGGTCCATGCAGAGAACATACCACGGCCCCTCTTTCGGTAGATAAGATGGGTGGAGCCGTGGAGGCTCTGTGCACTCATGGCACATACTCTTCTTCAGATTGTTTTGACTTAAAGCCCAGCTCCCTCATCCCTCGTGTATAATCCTCCTTGGTTATTGGTATGCTCTAGGATGCTGTTGCTACAACTGCTTTCTTGTATGAATATTTTGAATGTGAAATCCTATTTCTGTTATCACCCATGAACCTTCTGTCTCTTTATATCACCTATCAAGGATAAGGATCTGTACCTTGAGCTTCAGGCCAAAGGCCTTCAGAAAAACAGGGGCTTGAAGTATTAACTTGAAGTTAATGTTTCAAGGTAACAAATGAGTTTGGCCATCTTCTTGTAGAACAGGTTTAGCCAATAGCTAAATATTTTTCAGCTTCAGAAATATGAACTGAAATCATTTTCAAATCTCTTGGTGACTGAGAAAGTGTAAGGCAACAATGCTTTAGCTGAAAATATATATTAAGTATCTCTTTACATTTTGTAAATGTATAAAAGTGTGTTTGCCTTCAATGGGGATGTGTTTTGTTCTGTAGGTGCATTGCTGCAGTCCCTATGAGCTTTCTGTTCAGTTTTAAATTAATTGAGGCACTGAGCTCAAGGCCCTTGGGTATCTCTGGACCTGCCCTACCACTGTACTACATAGCCAGAACTTCTTTGTTACCTTTGACTAACGGCTCTACCACAGACTTTCTGGCTCAGTGGATTCAGCATTGCGTATGTCTAATCAGTGCCTCTGTGGCACTATTGCTGCTGGTCCAAAGGAGATATTCTTGGAGAACCACTAGCCTGAGGTTATACCTTCCAGGGTGCCTGAGTCAGCTCCACAGCTCTTTTCTGTAGTGAGCAACCAGTGTTTCAGATCTGATTCAACAAGAACAAATGGAAGAATGCTCTCTTCATTCCAACTAAGCTACTGGAACCAAAAAAAAAGGGGGGGGATGGACAATGAGAAGGAAAAATCTCTATTCATATTACCTTAGATCAGGGGTTTTTAACCTGTGGGCCATGACCCCTTTGGGGTTTGCATACAGGGTATCCTGTATATCAGATATTTACATCAGAATTTTTAACAGTAGCAAAATTACAGTTATGAAATAATTTTATGGCCAGTGGCACCAGAATGTGAGGAACTATACTCACGGGTCGCAACATTAGGAGGGTGGGGAAACAACTGTCCTAGAAGATACGATCCTGACCCAATGGCATATCAGAAAACAAAACAAACAACGCCAAGCCAGCGGTGCCTTGGCAGTCTATGCTCTTCTCAGCTTTAAGGTAAAAGTCTTTTATAAGTAAAGTCTTCAAGGTGAGCATGAATTATACTCATTCCTGCAGGGTCATGTGCAGAGGCTATTAAGATGCATCAGGATTAGTGGATTCTAACCAAAGGCTCAGGTTATCCTCCTGTCTTCTGTGAGCTGACTCTGTTTTTTTTTTTTGTTTGTTTGTTTGTTTTTTTTTCCTTTTCAAAAAACCCTTTAAATGCTGTGTGCCTCACCTTTCCTGTAAGAGAGATCGTTGGACCATTGGACTCATATTATATTTTATTTATTTATTAATTGTTAGCAACTCTGTAAAGAGTAACTAGCCTTGGGGCTTATGCTGCTCTTCAGAAGAAGGTGGACTGAGGAAATCTAAAGAACCGCATGGTCATTTCTGAGATTTAAGTTTTCTGTAGGGTTCCTCACTTCAGCCTCAAGGTCTGCCTACATGAACAGTTAACTACCGCCCAACTTCATGAACTATATTTGATGTTTTCACCAGAGACTCCCAGCACTTTCCGTCTCAAAACACAACAGTTGCCCACATCAGTCTATGTTTAGGGCAAACTTGACAGTTTTGCTTCAGTGTGCCTTCTGGACAGCAGGCACATGAGTGACAATGCAAAACTAAGAACAGCTTTAGGCCAGAATTATATTTGCCCCAGTGCTTTTCTGTTGAAATTCTGGAGAGTGTGAATTCCAGAAATGTATTTTCAGGATCCTACAAATCACAGAAAAGCCTTTAAGTGTGGCGGTAGTTTGGCAGTAAATCTTTAAAAAAATTTTTTTTTCACTTCATTTATGTAAAATATAAATGAAGGAATTAAATATTTTAGTTGAGCAAAAGCAGCAGTATTGGAAGCTCCTGCCTCCAACCGGACTGCTAGAGAAGCCAAAGTTTTGAGTCATCAGTCTTTTAGCGAACTCTTTTAAGTGCATGGTGTGAGGGATGAGAGTTGAGTGCTGAGAGGAAAGTGACAAAGCCAGGCTCTCGGTTTTGTGCTGAACGGCTGCATTCATCTATTCACTCTGTAATTATCTTCATACCTTCTTGTGCCACTGGATAATGATGATAAGAATTTTGTTCATCCTGTATTTAAACATATTAAATGCTATCCGTGCCGTAGACATTATCTGATACTCTGAGAAGTAGTTCTACAGCTAATTAGCCAGCCGTTTGAAAGCAGGTGATTGAATGGATGAGTAAACTTTTTTGAACGGGGTTCAATGCCATGTCTGGAAAAGCATAGAGAGTGTCACCAGCAGGAGTGATCTGTGCTCCAAACAGAGCTTACCCGACTCCAAACTTTAAACCTTTAACCACCATGCTACATTGCCCTCCACAGTGCCAAGTGGGCACAGCACGATAAACACAACAGGTGTCTTTCCTTCCCCTTGCATTTCGATTTCCTCGTTGTAAGTTGGAATAGGCTATGGCGCAGTGTGGCATTCTTAGTAAGCCTTTCATAAATCCCAGGCAGTTAGAAGAAGGCTTTAATGAAACGAGCGCACGTGATTAGGAGTGGTCTTCGTATCTTTACTCCTTGGGAAATGCCCAGTTGCTCTGGACCATTTGCCAAATTGGGTTAGAGCACTGAAATCTAAAGATAGAGAACCTTCTAGGACACACATGCTCCTTGTCAAGAAGAGGATCAGCTGTTAGTCAGCTTCCTACAGGATCCATAGGAGTGGAGTCTGTTTGTTTTTGGAGCTTGCTTCCCTCAGGGATCCTGAGTCACACCATGCATTTTTTTTTTAGTTGAAGATATCCTTAAGTGAACCCAACTTTCAAGGAAGACGTTTCTTTTCATTTGCAGATAGAGCTCTGTCTCCATATTTATGAAATGTTAATTAGCTGCCTACACTATCTTTCCTGATTAAATTTATTTTTATTCTAAATAGTCTTCGTCTGTTATGAGCTGCTCATTTTTAAAAAATTCGTTTGTGTGTGTGTGTGTGTGTGTGTGTGTGTGTGTGTGTGTACATGTGTAAACATAGGCCTCTGTGTAGGGCTTGGAGGATAGTTTGCAGGAATGTGTCCTTCCCTTCCATCATGCGGGTTCGGGGAATTGAAGTACAGTTATCAAGCTTGTTGGCAAGTGGCTTTGCCTGCTGATCCACCCATTTGGCCCAGGTTCATAGCTCCTGTCATTGCACACATTCACTGTTTTTGTTTGCTTGTTTTTTTTTTTGTTTGTTTTTGTTATTTTTTTTCCAGATAGGGTTTTTCTGTGTAACCTTGGCTGTTCTGGACTCACTTTGTAGACCAGTCTGGCCCTGAAGTCACAGTGATCTGCCTGCCTCTGCCTCCCTGAGTGCCAGGATTAAAGGCATGCATCACCATGTCTGGCACATTTCATGTTTTCTAATTAATCAGCATTTATAACCAGATGTGTATTTCCATTTAAAATACATCAATACATATGGTTATAATGTAATATGATACATAGAAAATATATAATAAATGCATAGAACATGTAAACGTATTTGAAAATATAAAGGAATGGCAATTTAGAGAATTTAAAATAAAGGTAACAAATATCCATCAATTTGGTTTATAATTACATTATGGCTTCCAAAAATATGAGGCCCATGTGTATTTTTTTAGTGGGTACCCTAAAGCACTAATTGGGAAGCATATAGAATTTCGATTTTTTTTTCACAGATTCTTAATTTAAGTACTCCGTTCTAAAAACCACCTCAAACCCATCTTTTAGTATAATCTTTTGAAAGTCATATTAGGGCCATAATATATAGAAAAGTTCTGCAAAACATCTTAGTAAATGATTCAATGATGCCTCAAATGTAACCAACAACTAGGATGTTATCATTGCTGCATCTTTAGTCACTTGCAGTAGCTTCAGTTATCTATGTGTCAGATACGTTTCTAATTCTCATTATGATTAAAGAATGAGGAGGAAGAAAAGAGAAAGGGAGATGCTTTGCCCTGGGAACTAATACAATAGATCTTCAGGGACTTCACCGAAGAACAATTATCTCAGCCCGGGGACGAACTGGCGTCCCTTTGTTAGCCATTTATGACACATGTGTAAGACATTGACATTAATTTAGAACCCAGCATTACTAGTCTTGCCATTTTTCCAAGATATTTCTGTCTCGATAATATATTGATTATATTATTGTAATGAGTTGGCTGGTGACTCACCGAGCTGCAAAGAAGTTGTACTAAATTTATCTGAGGGGGCCATGCTAGAAAACTTCAGAATTAATAGAAGCGTGTTCAACCCTCTTTCCGTGTCAGCTCTTACCCACATAGTTAATTGATACCAGCTCATGTTCTTCAGTGTGAATCAGAAGCAGAGACTAATTCTCTGAGGTAATGTAGCTAACACACTTATGAGTGTCTGAGATATATAATCCTTCCCAGTGATGTAAACTTAGGTAAGTGAAATTCTGATCTTAGGCTATTTTGTGTAAAAATGATGGTGGGTGATTAGTTTTAAACTATTTAGCCAGTTGTCAGTTCCCTTTCAGTTAATAATGTGCCCACTCATCACAGACAACTTAGCCATGAGGTAAACAGTGCACAATTCATTTCAGGATGTATTAATTCTGACTCTTTGAGATCACAGTGTACCTGCTTCCCACTCAATGCTTATTTGTGGAGTGTTTTCTTGGCTCTAAGGTTTGTTGTTGTTGTGTGTTTGTTGTTAATTCATCCATATTGCAGGCTGCACATCTGATAATACTGCCTGCTATCCTGCAGGAAGCTTCAAGTGTATGGGAACAGCCGCTTTTGTCAGGAGCCTACCGCAGAGGGCCTATGAAAGACTCTACCCAGCAGGGTATTGAAGCAGATGCTGAGACTCATAGCCAAACTTTGGGCAGAGGGCAGGGAATCTTATGAAAGAAGAGGGAGATAGAAAGACCTAGAGGGGACAGGAGCTCCACAAGGAGAGCAATAGAACCAAAAAAGCTGGGCACAGGGGTCTTTTCTGAGACTGATACTCCAACCAAGAACGATTTATAGATATAAACTGGAACCCTTGCTCAGATGTAGCCCTTGGCAGCTTAGTCTCCAAGTGGGTACCCAAGTAAGGGGAACAGGGACTGTCTCTGACATGAACTCAGTGGCTGGCTCTTTGATCACCTCCCCCTGCTGGGGGAGTAGCCTTACTAGGCCACAGAGGAAGATAGTGCATCTAGTCCTGATGAGACCTGATAGGATAGGGTCAGATGGAAAGGGAGGAAGACTTCCCCTATCAGTGGACTTGGGGAGCAGAATGGGAGGAAAAAAAAGAGGAAGGGTAGGATAGGGAGGGGATGAGGCAGGGGGCTACAGCTGGGATAAAAAGTGAATAAATTGTCATAAATAAAATAAATAAATATCAGAGAAAAAAGGGAGACAGTCCACTGTGGAGGCTGATTCTTTTGTATCTGTGCCCTCTCTTCCATTCCTGTCTCCTATTCATATCTCCCTCCAACTGGGTTTCACACTGAATATCTGCCAGTGGCTGAGGCGCAGAGAACTGAATGATGGCAGCTAGCAGCACTCATGCGCTGGGTCTGGAGCACTCATCGGGACTGACTGTGTTGCATCTGAAGTAACCACAAACTGGTGTCCTGTCCTGTAAAACTGTAAAAGGATACTTGCTAGTCCTTCCAGCAGGATAGATGGTGTGAGTCATCATATCCTATAGCAGTTGCCATGCCAGGCTGATCTTGATGTTATGGTTGGTTAAATATTATTGATGAACTAATCATGTTCCTAAAATAACCCAATTACATCCGTTAAAAAGGATTCTTGGAAAATAAACAGACCATCTTATCAAAAAGGCTTGCGCAAAAAAAAAAAAAAGGCCAGAATCAGTCACTGTTTGCCAAATTTGTTTTACTGTATTGTGCACTCATGTCTTTTGCACACATGTCAGATCACGTTTACTGTAATTGGGGGAAGATAAGTCACTGAAATTACTTAATGTATCATGAAAGATTATGGACAAATTTTAAAACTGGGCACTTACGTTTTTATCAATAAGCTAAATAAAACCATGCTAGAAGTGAGACCTACAATGCAATTAAAATTGAATAGCAGGCAATTTAAATACAAAGGGGCAGGCCTAGGCTCCGAAGCTGGGTGCAGGCGGTGCTTGGTGTGATTTATAGATGACAACACTGTGCTATACACTTAGGAGCGAGGTAACTGGGTGATTATTTTGACCTTTCTAGCACTAGTTTCTATGTTGTTAGACTTCTGGTGTTTTGATTCAAAACAACAACAACAAAACAAACAAACAAACAAAAAAGACCCATTTTAAAGACCACTTTTACCATATGATTTCCACAAAAATCTTAACTGTGTGTGACAGGAATAACATTTCATATTGTTAGTATTTGACATGATCTGTTGTGGCAGATGAAAATTTAAAAAGAATCACATTTATATTGGTACCATTATAAAATTATTGTGGTGTACCCTAGCAAATCAGTCTAGTTTTGTTAAGGCTAAAATTTGCTGTCTACCAGAATTACCTTTTTGGACATCATTTTTTTCATAATTAAAAAAAAAAGAACAACTGAGAGATACTCATTCACAGGTTTAGATCTTCCTTTCCTTCATAAAATATTTGAACATTAGGCTAGGGAGATGACTCAGTGGGTCTGTGTGCCTGCTGTGCGATTGTGAGGAACCCAAATCAACCATTCAAAACCCATGTAAAATTCAAAAACCCATGCAAAGGAGCCTGGAATATCAACACTCTCACTGGAGCACAGGAAAATCCCCAGATGCTTAAGATTTAGCTAGCCAGCCATGCTCGGGATGACAACAAAGACACCTTATCTCAAACAAGGTGGAAAGTTAAGATGCACACTCCGACGTTCCTCTCTGACCTTTATGCTGCTGCAATAGCTCAGGTGCCCATATTCATACACACAGATGCACACGCAAGCACACGCAATTTCGAGGACACACATGTAACCTCACAGGGCACACAATTGAACAGCTTTTGCTGAGTGCCATGCCAGGGGCATTTGTATACACATGTAATTCCAGCACTTGTGGGAAGTAAGAGCAAGATAATAGCCATGAGTTGCAGATCAGCCTGGACTACAGAGAGCTTAAGCTTGGACTACTTGGCAAAATTCCCTCTCCAAGTGAATCTCAATGCTTCCATTTGTGATAGTCATCAATGTCTGGAAATGAAGTTAATCATCGGTGTCCTCAGCAATTAGAAAAAAAAAAACAAACAAGCAACATTTCTGTCACAAAGGAAGTTGAAGCAGGCACCATTGATGTATATAGTAGTTTTTTTGGGTATTTGCACAGCGGAGTACAATTTGTTAAGTTTTTTGTAAGATTGCTACAGAATTCTGAGATAAGGAATTTTTAAAAAAACAGAGAGAGAAAAGAAATAATTTTATTTAGCTCTGTCTTGACTGACAGTTTGATTATAGAACGTGCCATTTCATTGTACTTTCCATCTACATATTTTACAGTGGATTTCCTTCCAACCATAAATATAACAATTAGAGCTTCATTTAGATGATCATGTAGATAGAGTCAAATACATACTTTATACTTGTATGTGAAGGTAGCTCTCCATGGATGTCATTATATTGATCGACACACATGCTTATCTCTAGGTTGTTAAAGGCTGAAGACAATGTTTTACTGTTGTTAGGAACCTGGGTACACATTTTGAGTGGTTTTTAGTCAGTCATATATTTTTCAAATTCAAAATGTAAATAAGTAAATTGAGTGACTATGTTGATCAAGACGCAAAATAGAATGAGGGAGCCTCAGTCTGAAAATCAGCAGGATAACAGGTGAAAACATGATGTCTATATCTGTTCCCAAAACTCCTGGCATTTTTTGTTGTTTTTTTTTTTTTTTTGTTTATTTGTTTGTTTTGCTTTGCTTTCTGTAGCCTGACCATCCAATTGTTTCAAGTTGTTGTTCTGTTGTCAATCAAACATACTAGAGTGTCCCCCAAGGTTTGACCATTCAGCACACTTTCCTGGCAGCTTTCTCTCACAACATGACATCTTCAAGCACATTTATTCATGATTCTTCTCTCTCAAATTAGTCATATCCTATATCTAATTGTATACTTGCTTTGCTTAGATGTCCAGCTGGCAAGTGTGAGCTGAAGAGACTGTTGGATAACTTAATTTTGTCCTATGTACACATTATTTCTCCCAGACTCTTGCTTCAGAGTCTGTAACACTGATACCTACTTGTGGGAACCTGAAATCCCCAAGCTTTCCTAGAGAGTACTTGCTACTCAGTATGGACTTCGGTTAGTTTATTGCAGCAGTAACTACTCTGTAAAGTCTGTGAGTCAGTTCCTGTCACAATGGGTGGGGAAAAGCCTTTTCTGACCATTGGAATGGTTCAGATACCAGTACCCAGTTCATCCACTGATCATGTCTGTCTAATTCTTGGAGTAATTCTTACCCATATCAGGTACGTATCTCTGTTTGTTATATGCAAGTGGTTTTCTGGTTTTGGTTGGTTTGGTTTTTGTTGTCTCTTTCTGTGAGTTTTGTGAGAGCTTGAATAAAACAAGTGTAAGTCTATGAAGGTTTGCTTGATTGTTTATTCATTCATTCACAACTATACATATGTACCAAGGACCTTATATCATCTGGGATCTGTGCTAGGTATGGAAAGATGATTAACATGAACATCTTGCTTCCAAATGATCACAGTCTTGAAGTGGAAGAAGGTAAATAAAAAATGAAATTATAGCGTGCACTCAACAACAGGCAAGAATGTGATTAGCTCTAAGGGGAATGTGGAGTTGGAGGAATCTTAGTGGATTCAAGATTTACTTGGGCTTGAAAAGATGAGTGGGATTTTCCAGGTAAACACTAGGAAAGTAACAGGGATTTCCAGATGGATATACTAACATATGTCAAGACATAGTGGTGTGCAGTACCTGGGGGAATATCTGCAAATATTTGTTCTTTCAGGAGAGCATAGCATGTGAGTGGAGACGGGAGGGATGTGGGCTGGAAATATGGGCAATAAGAGCCCAGTGTTTGCCACTGAGAAGCTTAGACCTCCTCTGGGAAGACTAATAAGTGTAAGTAGTTGCTATCCAGGTGGAAAATATGTTTTTATGTTTTTCGTTTAAAAAGATGTTTTGTTACAGGAAATACATAAAAAGGGACTTAAAGATGTGGACTTAAAGAGTTGGAATCCAGTAGAAAAAAGAGTGATGAAGATCTGAATGATATAAATGTGGGAGGAAAGGAAAGAATACACAGCAGGAAACAAAGTAGGAGGGGAACTTAGCTGTGTTGTAGAGTCTGTGTGAGTGCTAAATGGTTCCCCATGCAGATGAATCAGAAAGGATGATACCAGAGTTGCTATTTCTAGACACTGGGCCTCCGGGGTAACACTAACCAAAAATAGAGGATGCAGAAAGGAGAACAGTGTGTATTGGGTGAGTTTATCTACCGAGCGACTGTGTTTGAGAATCACGTTTTGTGAGTTTTGGTGGGTTTTTTTTCCCATTTTTGAGTGTATTTGATTTTAGACTCAACTTATGGCTGGTTTGTAGCAATGCCATGAATATGACCTATCAGAATGTCCTGGTTGTTCCATTAACTCCTCTATGAGATTTTTTTTTTAAATTAAGTCAGCCATCCTGGTACCAGGCTTGCTTTGACCTCCAAATTACCTTCATACCTTTAACTTTCCCTAATGTAGCTTGTATTCCAGATCCCCAGTCTTTATACATGGACACAAAGAAAAATATAATTCTAGGACTTGAGGAGGTAGGTAATTCAAACTTAATCCCTTACTCCTAAGTTATCTGAGTCAGCAGAGGAGACATATTTAAGGGTTTTCTGGCAATGAAGCAGCAAGTTAATGGCTAGAATAAGCACTGAATTTAGAAGCCCTACATTAGACTATTTAATATTGACCTATCCCTCAACATACAGTTCATAGTTACCCTGGTTCTGGTTCTCCTTTGGTCCTAAAAGCCATGTAACTTTGGTCAATTAGAGGATATAGTTCCTCTTTTGTTGATTGTTCCCTCAGTGTATATAATTGTACAGCATAGGATGAGGCTTGGGTAAGGGAGAGGACAAAAGACAGCACCTTCTGACTGTGGTCATTTGGGGTAAGTTCCATGAGTTAATATACCTCTTGGTAACACTCTGCAGTGACTTCATCGTTTCTTGGGAGACCCCAGCCTTATTTTTCCTGAATTCATGTCCTTTCTATTAAACTCAGATTTCAAAAGCAAAATCAGACAAAGTAAAGTGATTGTAAAGCAAGAGGGTCAGCTGCAATTCTGACTTATATTTGCACATCCTAGGGTTTTAAACAAACAAAATGAATGTTCATTGCTGATTCATGTTTTGATTTAGGGTCCTGGATCCTTTTCTCCCTCAGTCATGTGATATGCACCATGGTGGCTTTCATCATATAATGCATTCTGGGCTCTCCTAAATCCTAAAGCACTTTATAAAAGTAAAACCATAGGTCTCATCTTTCTGATGAAGAGAGCAAGGCATAGAGAGGTTTTACAAAGTGATACAACAAATAAAGGAGGAAAAAGAATTCAGGATCATTTTTTTTCACTCTGCATTAAATGATGCTCTCTCTTATGCTTTTCTGTTGTCAAAAGCCCTCTCTACATTCTGTATTGTTGGGTCATCATCTCCTATAGTTTGCACAATATGGTGTATTATGGATTGCTCACAAAGCAGCCGATATGAATTCTTTATAATGGATTTGTTCTTTTCAATTTTTTGTCATCTTTCAGCTTAATAGAAATAGTTCAGCATGTTATATTGTGTGATCTGTTCCTAAATAGATAAAAGATTCCTGTGTTTTGAAGGAAACATTCATATTGGTTCATTTGCTGCATTGCCTGCAGGAACATTAGTCTGTAGGAGGAAAACAACTGTTTCCTGACAAAATTTTCCTTGACTCCCTTAGAAACTCGTATTTCGGGAGTAAAATAAAGAGAGGTAATCCATAAACAATTAAAGCCCGATGTCTTCAAGAATGTTTACCAGCCCTCCAAAAAGCCATGTAAGATGGGGGAGACACAAAGGATTCTCTCTCTCTCTTTTCACTTGTAGAATGGCTCTCCCCTAATTTCCTTGCCAGACCTTCAGCAGTGCAAATGTAAGTGAAGGCATTTTCTCTCCATACACAGTTCCTGGCTTGGCCTGAGCCACTAGCATAACTCAGTAGAAAGAGAGCAGTGCACTCTTCTGCGAGAAATGAAACACCACTGTCCACAATGTGCAAAAGACTGTGAAATTGGAAGTGTGTCCCTGGAGTGGCTACGAAAAATAATAATAAGTGGCAACTCTCAACAATCTCTTGGCAAATAATCAATTATCTTCTGAATTACTATACAAATCTACAGTGCATTTTGCCAGCCCATTGGGGACTAGCTTCCTCCTAGGAGCCAGTCACTTTAGATACAGGGGCTGGCTTCAGCTTGTTTCCAGGTTGCCTCCAAATTAACAGCCACCAGCCTGTGAGCTGGCATGATGCAATCTCAGAGCTCACATAATCGAAGCATTGAACTGAGTAGAAATAGTGAACGCATTCCAGCAGAAATCTGTGGCCTGTTGCATTTTGTAGTTAAAGTGTTGACACACAGAGCTTAATTTTTAAACCAGGGGAAACAGCTAAGTTAACACTATGGATCCAAGTTGAATTAGTTTGGCCTACTGATAAAGTTAGAGGGGTTTCAAGAAATAAACAAAAGTGGCATGGAACAGTGTGTTGGTACTGACTGTCCATATAGCTATATGTGTGGAAATGTCAATTGCTTTGGAAGAATACCTATGATTAATAAGTCAATGGGTCAGTGAGCTTTTTCTGCCTGTAAAATTTTAGGTGAATCACATAAATGGATTTTATATATAATGTTTTTGGACCATTCTAGAAATGTGAACCTATGGAGATATATAAAGGTACTCAGAATCTGTGTAGCTGGAAGAGTGTTGCAGGGAGGCATCCAGCTGAAGGAGAGAATATAAAGGAACGCAGTTCAAGAGGCCTCTTCTGTTTTCACGGTTCTTGTGTTTAAAGCGGTAACACTTGGCATCATTAAAACCTTACTAGATTTAGGAGTCCACTTAATATTGTGCCTTGGAGAACCTTTCCTTTGGTTAGGAAGGACTACGTCACTTTTCCACCAAGTTACACCTCTCCCGCGGCCACACACAGAAGTGCATGTGCCTTTGTGTGGTTACATCTGTTTTGTGAGTGAGAAATCGGTGGTAATTACTCAAGAATGGAGTATTTATCGAATGGCAGAGAAACACTTAAAGAAATACTCAACATCATTAGCCATTAGGGAAATGCAAATCAAAACGACCCTGAGATTTCACCTTACACCCATCAGAATGGCCAAGATGAAAAACTCAAGTGACAACACATGCTGGAGAGGTTGTGGAGAAAGGGGAATCCTCCTCCATTGCTGGTGGGAATGTAAACTGGTACAACCACTCTGGAAATCAATCTGGCATTTTCACAGACAACTAGGAATAGTGCTTCCTCAAGATCCAGCCATACCACTCCTAGGCATATATCCAAAAGAGGCTCAAGTACACAATAAGGACATTTGCTCATCCATGTTTGTAGCAGCTTTATTTGTAACAGCCAGAAGCTGGAAACAGCCCAGATGCCCCTCTACTGAAGAATGGATGCAGAAAATGTGGTACATCTACATAATGGACTATTACTCAGCAATGAAAAATAAGGAAATCATGAAATTTGCAGGTAAATGGTGGGACCTGGAAAGGATCATCCTGAGTGAGCTGTCCCAGAAGCAGAAAGACACACAAGGTACATACTCACTCATATAGACATATAACATAGGATAAACCTACTAAAATCTGTACATCTAAAGAAACTAATCAAGAGAGACGACGCTGACTAAAATGCCCAATCTCCATCCCAAAAGGCAAAGAGGATGGATAGCAGAAGAAGAAGAAAACAGGAAACAACCTAGGAACCTGCCACAGAGGGCCTCTGAAAGCCTCTGCCCTGCATACCATCAAAGCAGATGTTGAGACTTATGGCCAACTGTTGGGCAGAGTGCAGGGAATCGTATGTAAGAAGTGGGAAATAGTAAGATCTGGAGAGGACAGGAACTCCACAAGGAGAGCAACAGAACCAGAAATTTTGAACACAGGGGTCTTCCCAGAGACTCATACTCCAACCAAGTACCAGGCATGGAGATAACTTAGAACCCATGCACAGATGTAACCCATGGCAGTTCAGTGTCCAAGTGGGTTACATAGTAATGGCAAGAGGGACTGCCTCTGACATAATCTGATTGGCCTGCTCTTTGATCACCTCCCTCTGAGGGTGGAGCAGCCTTACCAGGCCACAGAAGATGACAATGCAGCCACTCCTGATGAGATATGATAGACTAAGATCAGAAGGAAGGAAAGGAGGACTTCCCCTATCAGTGGACTTAGGGAGGGGCATGTGTGAAGAAGGGGGAGGGATGGTGGGACAGGGAGGGGAGGAGAGAGGGGCTTATGGGGGGATACAAAGTGAATAAAATGTAATTAATAAAATAAAATTAAATTAAAAAAGAATGGAGTGTTTAACAAGTCATGAGCCATTTTATCAAAAATGCAAAAGTAACTCATTCACTTTCCCTCCCATTCTTCCTTCTGCCTGCAGTTCAACAGTATACAAGCTCATTTGTTCTCTAGGCAAGAGAGATGGCTCAGTGGCTTAGAGCACTTGCTGCTCTTATAAGGGACCCAGGTTGGCTTCCTAGCTAGCACCTTCACAGAGGTTCACAATCGTCTGTAACTTGGGTTTCAAGGGATCCCACAGCCTTCTCTGACCTCCTCAGGCAGCAGGCACACAAGGGGAGCACATACATACAGGTAGGCAGACACTCATCCATATAAATTAAAATCAATAAATCTTTAAAAAATCTTGTCGAAGTTATAGATATATATGAATACGTAGTCACATCAAGAAGAGGACAGAGAGGAGAAAATGATTCATGTGGATTTTAGTCTTCACTCTTCTCTCTCCTGTTTTATCTAGCCTTAGAGGGGTCTCTTTGACCAATAGCTTGGTAAATCCTTCTGTGTCCTTTTCTCTACTTTCCTGGTTCCCGTGAATGACACCACACTAGAAACACAGTTTTGCTTGCCTGTTACTCAGGCTACTAGCGAAATCACAAGTAGGACTGACTAGCCAGTCCACTAGAGGTGAAAATATTCACTGAATGGCAGTGTGGAAGAGCACGTGGAATTCAGTCTGGGCTTGACTTGGCACTTTCTCAACTTCTTAAGGATTGAATATTCTCTGTATCTTGTAGGCATGATTAATTGATATGTTGTCAGCACTTCCATAAATATTTCTATGCTGTAGTGATTTTCGCACTGAAATGTATGCGGACCATTCAGCACATTCCCCACCTATTAGATCAGATACCGTCAGTGAGAAGGGACGGAGCCAACCTGCACATCAATTCTTTCCTGCTCGAATTACACTGTGCTGCAGTGAATGCTTTTATGAATATTTAGAATAAGATGGCACCATAGAACCATTTAGACTACTCAGAGTTCTTAAGAGAACCGATAAATCCCTGAGAGGGAGTTGCCTATTTTCACGTAATCAGATTAAAAAATCTCAACAAGTCAGTTTTTCCTTAATCCTTTGGGAAAGTGTGTTACATTTCCCCCTGTAATTTTGTTAGTGCATCAGAGTTGCATTCATACCTACTAATATATATATATATAATCTTTATAATATTCTATATATATAATATATATATATAAAATCTTTGTGTTTTGATACCATGACTACAATGTGAGTTTTAGCACTGTCTACACTGTTAAAAATACAAGATACTTCTGGGACACAGCCACAGCTAGCTTAGAGAAAACAAAAACAGCTTGTTGGATGTGATGCTGAATAAGCAATATCTAATTATCATTTCCACAAATACTTTGACTAGTTAGTTTGTTCCTTCCCAGAAGTCACTTGATTTCTAACTCTTCACAGTATCGGTCAGAATTCTTCAGAGACCCAATGATTTCTGTTCTGTGCTAAAGTGAGAAATGGGTTTTCAGTGAGTTCCGCATTGAGTTCCGGGCAGCATTCTGGAACAGCGCAGCTGATTTCCTAGACCTTCCAAGGATGCTGTCTCCCCAGGAATGTTTCACCCCACTTCCCAGCACAGCATAGTATTGGGGTCTTTCATACATGGGAATACCTTTGGTAACATATGTAAAGAACACTGTGGGTATTTCTGTGGGCAGAATGTCTTCATAACTTAGGTGGGCAATTGAGATAACTATATTATTCTGTCTCAATTCATTGTGTGAATGGTAGTACTTCCTAGAAATAGTTTTTGTTTTGTTTTGTATGGCTCTAATTTTCATTCTAGTGTTTCCTAGTTTGTTTCCCAAATGTTAATTTGAGCAAATTATGTATTATTCTTTTTTAAAGATTGTTTTTTCTTTAATCATCACAGAATATGTGAGTAGCCCAAATAGGAAAAAAAAAAAATAAGTTAGAGCATTGGCTCCAGGAATGGAGGCTCTTTGTGGCTCCCTAGCAAGGCTGTTTTGATTCCTTCCCTGCTGTGAAATATGCTGGCCACTGCGAGTTGCTGACTGAGTGTTCAAGGACATACAGAACAACGTAATCAAGTGTGAAAGAATTGATGCTTGTAGCAAGTGTTTCTTCACTCTCTTCTCACTGATGGTATCTGAAGACATGAGACAGAAAATATAGGGAGCAATTTCCTACGAAGATCTGTTAATAACTTCACCACTCCCATGTGCCCTGGAGACCAGACCCTTTGAATTGACCCCCTGGGTCTTAGCACTCGATCCTCTCCATAGAGGTGAACTTTCCACAGACAGAGCTATGAGATGCCTAACGGCTCCTACTTATTAAGAAAAGAAAAAAATACCACTAGCCATGGCCTCCCTAAGACAATCCCAGGAATATCTATTGAGCACAGGGCACATTTATTCATTCTAAGAGAGTGCTGTGCTTTTTTTTTTTTTATGATGTGATGCTGATTTCTTTCTAGTCCATCTCCCTTCTTTCTTTAACTTCATTGTCTGAAAATGACTAGATGAGGTAAACGTCGCTACAGCTTTCTCAGCACGTGCGTCTGTATTCCACCTAGGACCCTCAGCCCAGACTAAAGTTTACATGTCATCCTTATGCCTCAAATCACAAGATTCCTCTACGCACATATATCCTTTTCAGATTCTTAAATTGAATACGGTCTGACTCCCCGATCCTTTGCATATTTGTGAAATCTTTTCATCAAGTGTGAATGACTCTGCTTGGGTTCCTCTTTCCTAAAAATGACTAAAGGAACCTGCTTCCCTCTTAACATGCTATCTGGCTTAGTAGAAGATTTCATTGCTGGTCACACGCAGACGTCCTTTAATTAGCCACCTTCTCTTGCGTCTTATTGGACTGCCAGAGAATTCTTCTTGAGTTTTCGGATTCACATAGGAATCCGTCAGATTCATTTTCTGAGTTTCAGTAAGTCTGTCTCTCTGTCTCTCTCCTCAGTCTCTGTCTGGGTCTAGCTGTGTATCTCTTTGTCTCAGTGTCTCTCTGTTTCTGGGCTTGTCCCTTTTTCCCTCCTTCTCTCTCTCTCTCATTTCCTCTCTCTCTCTTTTCCTCCCTCCCTTCTCTCTGTGTCTGTCTGTCTGATTCTGTCTCTCTCTCTCTGCCAGCCTGATCCTTACCTTCCCCCAACACTTTAAGACGATGTCTCTTATGACACATTCTATGCATCTTTCTGCTATTTTTCATTGAAAGTTATTAGTGTCTGTTTTCAGGCCAGTATTTTGCCACTTTGAGAATGATTGTATTATCCCTGCTAATTAGCTGTGTTGAAAGTGAGGAAGTCTGTTACAATAGACTTCTATGGTGCCTTCAAATTGAAATGAATAAACTGTTGTGGATTAGGAGAAAAGTGGACTCCACATGAAAATAGTTTCAGATTCTGTCTTTATGAGGAATTTTTCTTCTTTTTGGAAGTTTCTCTCCCTTCATCATCATAAGGAATGAGATGAGGCTTTGCCACTCATTTGTGTGTTTTCTCTTCCCTGCTGGATTGGGGTCCAGTAAAAGTCAGATTCTTTGAGTGGACAAAAGAAAAATACAGGTTTCTTATTGTTTGCTTTCAGTCTATTGGACTTTTAAAGATGGCCTTCTATTTTCCATTTACAGCATATATCTGCTTATCCATATACCTTCAGATCAATAAAGAGTAGATATTAAAAGTATCTGTAGTAGGCAACAGCTGGAATCATGCCAAGTACCTTTACATTTTAAATTCTTCTTAGGCTCTAAAGGCAGATGAGGCCAACTTCCCTTTAGACTCAGCAGGCCAGTTTCACTATGATAAGGGCACTGCTATTTTAAAAAGCAGCGCTTGACAATCTAGCTCCAGCAAGCATCCCTATCCTGTGAAATAGTACAGAGGGGCCTGCCTGCTTCCTTATTGATGAAAGAGAGGGAAATAATGCCCACTAGAAGCAATTTTAATGATTTTGTAGTTCAGCTTCTGACGCCCCAGTAGATTTCGAACCCAAACATGCTCGCCATACCTCGTGCCCCAGTTTTCTCATTGGGGAGGTGGAGACAGCCTATTCTATTCAGGCATGGCACACAACAGAAGTTTAGCCTGAAGAACCCCTACAGGATTGGAGTCTGACTTTGTGAACTACAACTAAGGGTTTATTCCAAAACCTGACTACTCTGGGCAGACCTGCAGCCTTTCAAGTTTTGTGCTTTTATGGGTTACTTTCCTGTTTCTACCACAGTATTTTATTACAAGCAGAAGTTTCCCTTCCAGTCTGGCTTTGACTTAGGGTAACATGTCAAAATGCTCATCTGAAAGCTTCTGGCTATTTGGAACTCCTGATAGCTGATGAATAGTATACAGTAATCACTTATCAGCATCAAGAAAAAAAGTTAAGCAGTCTCTAAATTGTCTCTCTCTCAAAACTGGATATCTCTGGGGGTTAGAAATCTGCAGTTATGGGGTAATATTAATTCACAAAGTAATGAAGTTATTTACTCTGTACATGAGCAGACTTGGGAGGCATGCTAGTTTGTTTGTTTGTTTGTTTGATGACTTGAACAAGGAACTCTACTTACTCCTAATCTGAGTCATTTAATTAGAAATAGTGTTTTAAACCTGGTTCCAATAGAGAGGACTTGTATAAAAAGTCTTGAAGGAACAATGAAAGGCTCCTTAGCTCCGTCCTCGTATGCTGTA
Organism: Meriones unguiculatus; assembly: GCF_030254825.1. Classification (NCBI taxonomy): domain Eukaryota; kingdom Metazoa; phylum Chordata; class Mammalia; order Rodentia; family Muridae; genus Meriones; species Meriones unguiculatus. The sequence continues at coordinate 103,544,755 of NC_083356.1, read as the reverse complement.
AGCACCTCCAGAATATTGGTGAAACCCGAAATGCCTTTTCCGCCTGGAGTGTTTAGAGAAGGGACTTATTTTTGCAAATGTAGTTCTAGACATGTGTGTGGGGTAGTCAGTGTTTCATTATAGAAGGCATTAGGATCATTCAAAGTAAAAGCACATTTTTGTCTCTGAGACCCCGAGATATATGTGGAAGAGAGAGTGTCCATTTCAAGATTCTGGAACCTAACCTGTTTTCCAATACAGCCTGTGAAGACTGCTTTTCAACTAGTGAATTATAAAGGTGTAGCTATTTTCCCAACGCAGTGGAAACAATTAGAGATGAAGGCTGTTGGTCCGCACTAGGTGGTAACAGTTAAGAGTGTGGAGTAGGTCCGGCATATGAGGTGTTTCCACAGGTAGCACATGGTTTGTCAACTGAAAACCGAACGCACGCTGTTGTCTTCTTTTCCCAGTTGCTAGTCTCATCACAGAGTCTAGAGATAATTTGATAGTGTGTAACCTTGTACGTCGTCTCCATCATTGTATTCTCGTCTGTCTGTCTATCTATCTATCTATCTATCTATCCATCCATCTATCGCTCTGGCACCTAGCACAGATAGTGCTTAATGCATGAGAGTGTCACTAATTGAATAACTAGGAGCCCTGTGGGCTATCAACAACATCCGAACTCATATTGTTTGTCAAATGTTAGCTACTACAGCTTAAAAGAAGGTCAAGGCTGATGTCTGGAGATGTGGCTCAGAGGTTAAGAACACTAGCTGTTCTTCCAAAGGCCCTGAGTTCAATTCCCAGCAACCACGTGGTGGCTCATAACCATCTATAATGAGATCTGGTGCCCTCTTCTGGTGTGCAGGCACATATGCAGTTAGAATGCTGTATGAAAAAATAAATAGATCAATTAAAAAAATTAAAAAGGTCAAGGCCTGAGCTATGGTATTTCCTAACTAGAAAAACATTTCTTAGAATGGAATAATATGTCTCAGGTGTGGACATGTATACACTTGCTGGAGAACTGATAAAATAACTCTCCACTCTTTTTTTTTTCTTTTACATATTGTTAAAGTAGAACGACAGAATTTTAGAGCCCATGAAAAGATAAAGTAGAATCCAGTGCTGATGCCTTTGAGGGTGTGTGGGATCTGGATTAGTATGTCCATCAAAAATGGATTTTGTTTAATTCCAAAGTGCCTAACACCATCCCAGACTTGACACCTAGTCATTAGGTTCTTGCCTGTAAACAGTTAGAAAGTAAAAGGGACTTCTGATCATTTTCATAGCTCTGCTTTTATATGATTACACAGGGCTCCTCAGAATTACAATCACTAGAGTGGCTCTGGAAAGAGAATGGAATCAGCACTGAAAGGAGGGATAGGATGCCTTAATGAAGCTCTACAGGAAATCTCCTGTTTTCCACCTCTCTCTAAATCCTCAAGATTATTCCGGGGTCAAGTGCTTTGCCTATTCAGAACGAGCCTCTTTGAGCACCTCACTATTCAGATTTGTCTTCCTATGAATACTTGGCTCCAGCTCGGCAGACATTTATGCAAACCTAAGTCCATAATCAGGGATTATTTGGATGACATTAGACAAGAACCTTAAAAAGAAAAAGGTCCAGTGTCTTTCTGTTATTGTTTAAATTCAAGAAACAGGGGAAAATTATCTGAGAGAGTATATTTAAACTTTCCTGAAAGAATAAAATTTCGATAGACACAATCCCGTCCTCCTCCACTTCACTTCCGTCACACTCATAGGGCATAATTGTTGAAGGGTTTGAACTACCCTGGATAGATTGAGATCATATAAATATTTTAAAATTGAGTACTTAAAAATAGATAACTTTCTGACACAAAACATTAGTCAATCATATTTTGAAATATTAATACTAATGCCTTAAAGTAATCAATAAGTCACAAATAAGCTAAAACTAGTATCTGATTCTAGAAAGAGATGATGCTATCATCACATTTTTGTTTTTAACAGGGGCAATGAGAGATGAAACTTCAAATAAAGCAAAATATTTTTTTCAGTATGATATTAAAATGACTGATCTTTTTTTTTCTACTTTTAAGCTGTTTTGGTATCTGATAGTAAGTCAACATTTTAACAGGAGGAAAAGTCCTACAGAGCTTCCTAGAACCTGTGATATAATGTTTTCTATAGCTCGAGGGCTTACCATGTGCCTGGTTTTGTGCTAAGTACATTACATATATCAGATTCCTCAACCCTCAAAATAACCTACAGGGTGACAAGGTACCACTTTGCTGATAAGAAAATCGTGGGCCAGAGAGGTGAATTAAATGCCCAAAGTCAGAAAATAAGAAGTGGTGGGGTCAAAGTTTGGAGTCTAAAAATCTGGTTCCAAAATATCTCTTGATTATAGTCACCATCCATTGTGTGGATAAAGGCAGACGTTAAACATGGGCTGAAGGAAAGTGAGTGAACATTCTCCACTCATTGTCCCCACCTTCTGGTTTCTAGAAGCTGTGCTGGAGCAGGAGGTGTTTGTTAGAGCTGGGCTGGTATGATATTGAAGCCCTGCACACTCAATAGCAGACGTCTCTGTAGGAGCCTATGCCTTCACAAGTTTTTTGAGGACATTTATTTATAAAACTGTTTAATATATTTAAGTTTATTATAGAATAGGCACCTTTATTTACATAAAGTTATTTTCAAATTGATGGATGTTTATTTAATGTGTGCATCTAATAAAAATAATGTGCTGGAGGAAGAATGTGTGCTCAAAATATTTTGGTCAAAGGCAAAATCACTTAGTATTCCTTTGCACTATAGTAATTGGCCAAGTCTTGCATATACTGGCCTTTCTTAGTTCATCTCCCCCAAATTCCATCTGTGAACCTCTAAATAGCAGCGTGCCTAGAAGTGATTGACTTTCTGTAAGTGGAAACAAATAAAATTTGCTCAGCAAATACAGAAATGATAGCATACAGAAATTCATAGTGCATTTGGAGGGTCCAGGTATGGGAAATGAAATATTTATACTTCACTTTTATTTTCTCTTATGCAAGCCAGATTAAGTGAACTTGTTAAGCAGAATATATGCTAATGAACCTAAACAAGATTTTTTTTTGACTGTATAAATGTTTAAACTGAGATATTATGCTTCAGTTCATATTTGGGTGAGTATGTTTACATATAAGTAACTTGAGAACAGTCAAATTATCTAATTGTGTAGGACAATATATGACAATTGTATAGGGAAATTGTATTCCTAAGCAAAGTGCTAATTTTCAGTGCTAGTTCAAAACACGTTCCATTTGGTGGCAGGCTGTTCGCTAATGGGTTTGCGTCTGCCGTCCTCTTTGCTTTTGTCGAATCCCCTTCTCTGAATTGCCTGACACTAAGTGTTCTAAATTTTTAAATACAGGCAGGAAAGCTGTTATTTTTTATTTAGCTTTTACTGTGTAATGGAATTTGTGACAAGATTATTTGCTAAAATGTTATTTTGTATCTTGATTGGTGTTCATTGCAAAGAACTACAAGCTCTGTGCTTAAATGGGACGTGAGCTGTGAATGGAGGGGCAGATGACCTCCGCTCAAACACAGCCAAGTAGTCATTACCAAAGTTTTAGGCAATTTGAGCTGCTTAACTGGAAGCATGACAACAGTAATTGTGGGTGTCTGTGAAGAATAACTGAGTTTGATCAATGAGCAGCCTGAGTTCTCTTTAAGAAAGTATGTATTATGAGGTGTATGTTTTTCGTGGATTAAATCCTTTTAAATTGGCACTTTGGAAATTTCTTGGCATCTCCAGTTACCCGAATGTCATAGCACTGACAATAGCTCTATCTATTGGTGCATGTCATAAGTCTGTTTGCCTATGTTATAAGTACTATCAGAAGTCTTTTTATATTTAACCAAAAAGAACGGAGTCTACCAACATTGTTACTAGCTGTTTGAGTGCCAATACTATAATTTTTTTTCTATTTTTGTAACATTAGTTCTGATTTTTGAAAAGTGTACCCTTGTTATTGCATTCAGAACATACAAACTGACAGACTCCCTTTGCCAGGCAATCTCTTACCATTATCAGACTTCTACAACCACAGAGAATTTCCCAAATCACTGGATTTTAAATAGCAGAAGTTTTTGTTTTGAAACTAAGTCAAACTCACACCATCAACTAAAGAGTGGCAAAGAAGGAGAAGACGTTTTTATTATTTGCCAAGATATATTTAACTTCAGTAGCTGCACAGCACTTTGGGGGATTGATATGATGTCAAGAGACTGTCCTCCATAGTTAGAGCAAGGCCCCCTTTCCAAATCCTGTGTACTTTATTCTTAGAAAACCTTCCAGTCTTTAGTCGGAAACCAAATTCTCCCTTTTACAAAGGCTACAGAAATATGCTAGCTTGGTTGACCAGTTTGTTTATGCCTTCTAGAAACAAGACTTGACTCCCAACATGAGAGATAAAGCATGAGATAGACAATATATGAAAATCATTTAGAATTATTTAAAATATATGAATACATAATGTAATGTATGTCATATTTATGCTTTGTTCTAAATATAGTGTATATTTAGCATATTCGATCATTTACTACCAATCAGGGATTCCTTATGTATTACTATATAAATGTAATACATCAATAATCATAAATAACATGAAAAGCATTGGCTTTACCCTAAAAGAAATGTTTTCACCACAAATAATTCAATCTCAGGTCTCCTTGCCATCCTGCCTCTCGCTCCCTTGCACAGCTTTCCTCATGTAATAGAGTAAGCACATCCGGGCAGTGAAATCAAATTTGTCTTCAAATTCTGCCTCTTGAACTTCCTAGCTATGTGACTGTAGGCGATAATGTTTCTCAAGCTACTCTTTGTCAGTGTGGCAATAAGGTTTAATGAGATAAGTGATGGGCAAATGAGTACCTAATAAATGTTTTCCTTTCATGCTCAACGGGGATAAGCTCCGGTTACTTACGTTCTATCGTCTTCTGAATTTTCTCTTGTACATTTGCTATTCATGCTGCTTTAACCTTTGGCTTTAATTCCGGTCACCTCTGCTGGTTAATGAAGTACCCCCACGCTTACTAGCATAAAGAAAAACATCATTTTTCAGGACTTTGCAGCTTGCCTAGGAGCAGATGAGCAGGTCTTCACCAGGACAGTGGCCTAGGCTGCAGAGTAGGACTTACGCTTACACTGGCCAGAATGTCCAGGCCGGTCTTTTCAGTGAGGAGCCTTGGCACACTGCTAGCAGTCTCTAGTCACCTGGATGCTAACCAACTGGACTCCTCTGTTCATTAGCTTCAGGGACTTTATCATTCTAGGTGGACTGGACGTTCTCTGCACACTATGTGGCAAAATGGAAACCTTCCTATATGATTCCCCCAGACTTCCTACACAAGACATTTAGATGTAGAAACGGGAAGGAAAATAATGTCAGAACTCCTTGAAGCTTTCTGTGGGAATTTGACTTTCTGCATCCTGCTTGAGATCACAGTGTCTGACTCAATGAACAGGTACTAAAAGAGGGAGAACGGAGGATATGGTAGGAAGTATGTGCTTTTTTGTCTCTAGCCAGTCGCATCGTTATTGACAGGGGTGCTCTCCAATGGTACAGGAGAATCATCTTTACAATTATATTTTCATTTGGATTAAAAAAAACTGACAACTTTCAGATATCAGTGTATGAGATAATGGCCTTTGATCTAGTTATAAAAGACAGCTCATCCATTGTTGATGAATGGAATAACCCATTAAGAATTGGCCTGGATTGCATATATACTTCAACGTTAAATATGATTTGCTAAGAAACAAGTGAGTCCACGAATTTAGTGATATCACCAAATCATCTAAGAAATTTAGTCCTAAATTGGGCCATGTTTCTTTCAAAGTGAAACTCACCATTTTAGGTCCCCTTTCAAAAATAATATAGTAAACTCAAATGACTGCAAAGAAATGGGGAAATATTTTATAAGATAAAGGAGAACAAGGGATTGGCAGTGACTGGCTTTATAAATGGAGTTAGTTTTATACAAGATATTAAGGTCGTTCATTTTTGACACGTCTTGTCCCTAGTCATTTTATAAATTAGTATTTTAAGTACTTTTTGCTACTCTAGTCTAAGAATTCCTCAAGATAAGTATACGTGCACTGTATAGGTTATACTACGCTAGGTCAACTGCTTCTAAGAACCCAGTGCTAAGATGTTTTTTTGTTTGTTTTGTTTTTAACCTGCGAGATTGTTCAGTAGGTAAAGTCTCTGCCACACAAGCATGAGGACCTGAATTCAGTTCCCAGTATCTGTACTGAAAGATCTAGGCAGAGCAGTACATGTCTGCAACCCAGCGCTGGGTGTGAGGAGAGAAAGGTAAATTCTGAGGCCTCAAGGATCAGCCAGTCTAGCCCAAACAGGAAGGTCTAGGTTCATTTACAAACTGTGTCTCAAAAAGTATGGTGGTGTAAATGCTTGTACACACACACACACACACACACACACACACACAGAGAGAGAGAGAGAGAGAGAGAGAGAGAGAGAGAAGAATTCCATGTTTTGCTATTAAATTCCTAATAACATGATTAAAAGGACAACTTTCTCTTGATATTTTATTATTAATTTTTGGGCAGGGCACAACTGATGCTTTATAATGAGAGTTGACCCTTTCAACCACATAGACAATAGCCATTGCTTTGATTCTACTCAGGGGCCATCCTTCCCTTGTCATCTCTCTGTTCTGAAGGGAGGCCTGACCTGGGTAGGGGCCAAAATGAAGGAGCAAAAACCAAGAGCAAAATTACATTTGCACTTCTGTGCTTGGAGTGGTTTTGACACTTCCTCATAGCTTAAAGAAGGAGCCTGGCAGTTGAGATTCTATTGCTGGTTTTACACTACAGCAATGACTCACAACTGCACCAGTTTTACTTCTCCTGTTCTGGGTTGTAGATATGTGTGCATGTGGTGTGTATGTGTGTGAGTGTGTGTGTGTGTGTGTGTGTGTGTGCGCGCACACACGTCTGTCTGTCTTGTTTGACCCTGCTCCTTGTTTTTTCCTGTTGTTTCTTTTCTCCCCTCTCATCACATCTTTTTGAGTCCTACATTTTTGGGCTCCCACATTCTTCCTATCCTAGCGTCTTTAGTACTCCTTTATACGCTGTGCATTAGTTACTTTTATATGTGATAAAAACACCATTATCAAGAAAAATTGTAGAGAACCGTTTCATTTGAGCTTATGTTCTCTAACCGGAGGGCTAGATTCCATGATGATGAAGTCAAGGCAAGGAGGTAGAAGCAGGAAGCTGACAGCTCATATATGGAACCATAAGCACAAAGCCCAACCCCAGTGACATAGTTTCTTCAAAAAGGTCATAAAACCTCAGCTACTCTAAACAGTGCCACCTAGTGGGGAACAAGTAGTCACATGCCAGAGACTGTGGGGAACATTCTCATTAAAATCACCCCAAGCTTTTCCATATTTTGTTTTCCTGACATTTTACATATTGACAGAATCTTTGTGTATCTCAAATAGAACAATCAACAGAAAAGTCACCCCTGAGAGTCAGGGGTGCCAAGTTCCAGTCCATCTCTCTCACCAACTTGTGCGATGTGAGGAAGATTGGAATTTTGTTTCTTTGGGAAACAAGTCAAGGATTTTTGTCTGCAGGCTCTGGAGCCCTCCTAGGTACTGCTCTCATTCTTTCTGGATCTCTTCTCTAGAGCACTGGCGCACGTTGTTTCTACGACTTTTGTCACATGATGGTGTAATTCTTGAGAGCATTGGTGCTGGGAGACTGCCCATGCCTAATTACTGACAGGTATGAACGCACTCTGCTTCTGCTCCTTTTTCTCATTCTGTTATTCCCAGAGAGAACTAGATTTGGCATTCTATTTATTTTTCAGAAACAACAAAATGAGTGTGTGTGTGTGTGTGTGTGTGTATTTATCTGTGCAAGTATGTGTACATGTGCATATGTGTGTGCTTGAGACTGAGTCTCTTGTATTTCAGGCTGGTTTCACACTCCTTAGGTATCCAAGGCTAGCCTTGAACTTCTGATCCTGCAGCCTTTACCCTTCTAGTGCAGGTATTATAGGTGTGTGATACCAAGCCTGACAAATATAGCTTCAAACAGCCTTTTGTAAATTATGTCCCTTTGGGGCAAATTTACCTGATGCCTCTGCTTACATTAGATTTAATTTTGGAAGTGGAATTTAGCTGTATGCCTAATCTATTTGGTATATTAAATTTCCCCTAACACTGAGGGAACCTTTGTTCAGTCACTCTGGGAAACCAGTCTAAGGCATTTTTCAACCTTTAGTGCTTTCACATTGTTGTTTAGCAGCATTCTGTGCTCTTATTGCTAGGTTGGTGTTCTCCCGAATACCCATCTCTGTACCAGAAAGGACCTGGGCTCCCACAATCGTGGCAGTGTTTACTTCTTCCCATCAATGTATCCGCTCTCCTTTCTGAAGTAATCACTATAATTACACTTCTTCAATGAGTTGTGTTCTTTTGTGTCACCAGGCCTATCTGTTAAACATCGCTATGCTTTTCTTATCTGAGTGCTCTCAAATGGAAACAGCGAGACACGTTGGCAAGCTACCTTCAATCAAATTAATGTGAGACCAGTGTGTTGTCACTGGAGGTGGTGATCATCCCATTTACCCTGCTTTGGTAAAATGCTGCATAAATTGATTAAATGTTAGCAATATTTTTTTTGCTGATTTGAATGAAAAATCTGGCTAGATGTTCCACATATATGATAACCTTTGAAAATCAATTAACAAAATTCATTTTCTTAGTACTCTGCTTTCATCTTCATTTCAATGAAACATGATGTAGTTTTACCAGTTCTTAAATGAAACTAAAATCTTAACATCTATCACTGTAATATTCTGTACATACCAGAGGTGTAACTTCTGAGGTTTGTAAAGAAAAGTTCTGAGTTTGAGCTCCTACCATCTCCATCTGTGTTTTCAATGAAATTTATAAAATTTCCACACATTAAATATGTCACAAGGTTTCTCGTATATGAATCTTCAGGGCATTAAATGAAGGTTTGTAACTCATCTTAAAATATACAACACATGAGTAAATTTAGTTAACAAAATGGGGCTGCCACAGCAAAGGCAGATTCAAAGTACAAGTGCAGCAGTAAGTCATTTCTAGAATATATTTTATCAGCAGCTTCTTTCCTTAAAACACTGAACGTCTTGGTTTGACAGTGTAGTAAAATTTCAGCAACTGCAAAAGGAAGCCTTCCATCATTTATCAGAAGATATATATCTCAGATACTCCATCTAATAATTTTATACATAGACGTAATTTAAGGGAATCTGTTATATGACTGTACAGTCCATGTTCTCCATATATTTACTTGACTAATTACATGATAGATAGAGATGGCTCTTACATTCATCTAAGAGGAGGAAAGGAAGTAAAATGAGAGTGTCACAATAAATGTTGAAAAGACTTTGACCTCTGAGTAACAAAGTAGAGAGTTAATTATAACAGATTTCCTTTCAGGTATCTGTTGCCAAGGGCCCATTCCATGTCTTTTTTTTTTTTTTTTTTTTTTTTTTTTTTTGTCTGTACATAGTTGTATCTCAGAGCCCATGTTCCATGCAACCATTGTATCATTTAGCTGGAGGTGGTCTCCGTCCTTTATGTAAGTTTCTTAACAGATAACTCTGTGGGGATGTCTTCTTCTAAGAGGAGACTGTATATTGGGATTCAGCTTTTAAGTGTGTGATCCATTTTCACTCATTTTTATGCGATAGAAAGTGGGGTCTTCATCCCTTTGCATGTGCTGTCTACTTGTCTCATCACTATTTGTTGAATAGACTATTCTTGTTCCATTCAGTGATCTTCATTCGCTCATAGAAAATCAGCTAACCATAAATGTGCTTTTATTTCCACACTTCTAATTGTAGCCTATTGATCTGCTTAACCTCACGCCAGTAACATGCTGCCTTGATTATCAATGCTTTATAGTAAGCTTTGAAATTGAAAAGCGTGACTCTTACTTTGTTCTAATTTTTAAAGCCCATGCTGACTAAACCAGGTTTCTAAAATTTCACATGAATTTATAGATTATTATCTTTCCGTAAGGAAATAAGCTTGGGTGTTAAGAGGAGTTGCTCAAGTCTGCATAATACAGGGAAGATCAGTTTCATCCTCACAGTATTAACCCTTCCAATCTATGTGCACAAATATTGAGTTTTCTTTAATTTTCCAAAATTTAAATTTTCTTACCATCTCTTCTAACGTTTTACAGTTTGATAGTATACATTTGTTCTCCTTTTATATCACTATTCCTGAATGTTTTATTCTTTTTGATGTCATCATGTGTAAAATTGTTTTCTTTATTTTATTCTATATCTAATAAATGAAAATCTTCCGTGATTCCAACATAAACTATATTTAGCACCAGCTCTTGAGAATGTGAGGATTCTAGATGGATCCATGGCCAAGTCTGCTATATATTATCAACGAGTCTACTTTGGAGTACCCACCCTGATAGAAATGTTCTGGAGTATTTTGTGCAAGATACACATGGTGGTGTCTCACTTTTACTGGGTCCTCACAGTTTCTTAGCATAAATTGTTAGACATAACACAAACTAAAAGTTAAAATGACTAACGCAAGAAACAGGTCATTGTGTTGCCAAATAAACACATCAAATTGTTGCCAGAACTGAGAGCCACTCTCTTTTCACTCCACATCTAGCCTTGGTGTCAGTATTTGACAGAGTTTACAGGTATTTCTGGAAGGCTTTGGGAAGCACTCATTGCTTTTATTGGATTTCTAAGGTGCTAGTGGTTAGCACCAACCTATGCTGTGTGTGAAACTGTGCGATAATGGCTGGAAAGTAAACGTACTTTCGCAAAACTCTCAGTGGGCATTTTACACGCCAGGAAGGCATGACTCCGCCATCCCAATTGACCTGAATTTGAAGTTAGGGTGTTATTTCACCTAAAGCCACAAGCAAATGCCTGTATTAGGTTGCGTGGGTTATGATGATGCTGTAATAGACCAATAATGCAGTTTGACAACGTTCTTTATTACCGAAATGCACCACGATGTGTAAACACGAGTCCTGCTGAAAATCTTTACCACTTTAGTGGCCCGAAGAATATTGATTGTGGAAACAAAAAACCTCAGGTATCTTTACTAGATTTTTAGGTTAGAAAAATGAGTAATAAGTTTATCTCACTTGCTGCCAACAGAGACCGGTCTGATAAGAACTCTAGATAGAGTACTTTGTACCCCAGATGGTGGCTTTTGTTTTGTTTGTTTTGCTTTTATTTTGTTTGTTTGTTTGTTTGTTTTAATTAGAAACTACAACCCATAGGACTTCTGGCCACTGAAATCCTGGTGGTTTCCACCCCCCAACCCCCAAAATAAAAAAAAAAATCATCTTATAATATGTAGACATTATAAAGAAAATGTATGCATAAATATAAATACAAAGAAAAGAATATATAAATGAAAAGAAATGGAAAGGGGACAGTATTTCTGGAGAAAGACCTCAGCACCTCAAATAGGTTTGACAAGCACTCTCCCAGATCTACAAATGCTGATCAAGTTTCAAGTTCTAAAAAGATATCGATAGCCAAAGTATGATAAGAACAAGCTACCTGCTCTGAAATGGGACCCATGTTCTCAGGCTGTGTCTAACCTTGCTGTGCTGTAGTAACACAGGGGCAGTCCCTCTATACTGAAAAGAACTGAACTAATGGCCTCCAGACTCCTTCAAAGTCTGTGAAAATCTGGGACTTACAACTGGAAATGTTGATAGTTAACTATCAAACAGGTTGCTGAGATTCATTTCCAAACTCTGAATTAAGCCAGATATAAAAATCTGGATGATTAATCAACAGTAGAAACTTTGTTTTATTTGTACAGCTTTACACAGTTCTAGCTTTCCAAAACAAACAGGAGGGAGGCTGGGGCCAGAGTGAAATTTGCTGCTTTGAATTGTGAGTCCTGATGGTGACCTCCTTACCCTACTCTGTGCTAAACAAGCATTCCATCTTGTGAGCTCCTTTGGCAATGCTTGGCACTTCCGGAACCCACCTGGGTGAAGCTATGCTGGGCCTATTTCACACCAAGAATTAGTGTCTTCTCAATTGGGTGCCTCTGAGCATGGACCCAACAGCCTCACTGGCCACAGTGCATTTCTAGCCTACTGTACAGGGATGCCACGAAGTCTGTTCAGGGACAAAGAATGGAATCAGTGCTCCCTGGTAAGTATTATTACTTGGGAGACAAGAGTCTTAGGGGAAGACTCACATGTATAGTAAGTATTGTTCTAAATATTTAGAAAACACACATTGCACCTTTGATATCTGCTTTTGGTGTATATGGACTGTTCTTTTCAACCCACATTTATTTACTAGCCCTAGCTCCCATGTATCAATATATTTTAAATACCTAGTGTTGGAATCAAGACAGTTGGATTATATTTTTAATTCAGTAGGCCTTGATTTAATAATGAGCTCTAAGACTGAAGGTTGAGGTTCCTCACACTAAAAACTGAAGGGAATGAATCAATCAAATTGCTTTTTACATAGAGACTATTAAATAAATAAAATATACTTAAAATGAGTTGTGGTAAATGGTTATTTCTTTCCTGAGATAGGATATTTAAATAAAATTTATTGAAAGTTAGGTGTAAAATGCATGTATCTATATAAAGTAGGGAGAGGTGCTAGCAGGGAAAGTGTATTCTGTTTAAAGAAACTGTGGAAAAGAATAACCAAGGGAAGTTTTCACAGAATTGATTAGGAATCAACATCTGCTTCTTTCTGTCTTCTTATAGAACCATGGATGTTTCCTCATTCCCTGTTGTGGAGCATTCCAGTTCAGTGTTTTTGTGTGTCTTATGTTGATTAGAGTTGAATTGTTACAATTAAAAACAGCATAATATAAGGATACATCAGTCTTAATGCAAGTAGATATTTTCTGTAAAATTTTACCAACTGAAAAGCGAATATAAGCCATGTATGACTGTATAAACCTGTGATCTGAGCACTCAGGAATTGGAGGCAGAGGATCAGGGGCTGGCGGTCATTCTGGGCTCCATATCTAGTTCTAGTGCAGCCTGAGATAGCTCGTGAGTGAGTCTCTGCTTGAAATGCTGACCCATTCTCCCCCCCAAAAAAAAACTACAAAGAAAAAAAAGAAATAAATAATTTAGAGGAATCTAACACCTGTTGTTGGAAGCATCTGTAAGAATGCACTGTGTATGTCCATATATGTTCCTTCCTAGAAAATAATGTTTAAGTAAGCAACAGTGGGAAACAGTGGCATCCTAAGAAATGCAAGGACAATAACAATTCAGTAGATAACACATGTCAAGTTACCCAACTTTGCGCATAAAATAATCACATATATACGCACACATAGTTGTAAAATTTTAAATGTTGGAATGTTACACCAAACATTAAAATGGTTCATTATTTTTAAAAAATATTAATGGGTGAATTTAGCATATGGGCAGAATTTAGAGGAGGCAGGATTTTATGTTTTGTTTTATTTTTCAGGTATCTTCAGGACTGGCTGCAAAGTCTTCCTCTGTGGCCTAGCAGGGCTGCTCCTCCCTTGGGGGTTAGGGAGGTCAAAGAGCCTGCCATTGAGTTCACGTCAGAAATAGTCTCTGTTCCCTAACTAGGAAAACCCACTTGGATACTGAATTACCATGGGCTACATCCAAACAGAGGTTTCTAGGTTATAGTCATACATGGTCCTTGGTGGAGTATCAGTCTCAGAAAAGACCCCTGTGCTTTGTGGAGCTCCTGTCCTCTCTAGGTCATATTACCTCCCCCCTTCTTTCATATGATTCCCTGTACTTAGCCAAAGGTTTGGTAATGAGTCTTAGTATCTTCTTTGATACACTGCTAGGTAGAGTCTTTCAGAGTCCCTCTGTGGTACGCTCCTCTCCTTTACTTGTTTTCTCCTATGTCCAATGCCCATCCCATTTGTCTTTCTAAGTGGGGATTGATCATCTTACCCCGGATCGTCTTTATTGTTTATCCTCTTTAGGTGTATATATTTCATTATGTTTATCAGATCTTAGAGGTCTATATAAGTAGGTATATACCATGTGTGTCTTTCTCCTTCTGGGATACCTCACTCAGCATGATCTTTTCTAGATCCCACGATTTGTCTGCAAATTTCATGATTTCCTCGTTTTTGATTGATGAGTAGTATTCCATTGGAACCCATAAATTCATGAATGTCAAGCAAACATCTACCACTGAGCTATGCCCCTCAGTCCAATGTACAAATCTTACTGGTTGAAAACAGTTGATTTTATATTTGAAAAATAATGTCATTTTGCATGTGTGTTCTTAATGGTGACAGCGGTTTTGATTTTTTTTTTTATGGTATCTGTGTTCATTTTCCACTGGGAGAAAAAGAGTGATGGAATTTTTAGGGGTTCTTTGAAAATATAATTGAATGTATATTTTGATAAAGAAAAGGAATCCAAAGAGCTATTTCAGTGGCTTGAGAGAATTGTGGGCCTCAAAGCACTGTAGGAATGATGACTGGACACCTAACTTAATTGTTTTCCCCATACAGATCTTATGGGACTTGGGCATGTTTGCAGAGTTCACCTACAGTCAGTTCAGAAGTGTGCCTTTAAAGCAACCAGACTTCAAAGATATGGATTGTAGCATTCATATTAGAGAATATTTCACTCTTCTCTAGAATTTTCCAAGGAAACACTGTTGTGGTAAATGATGATGTTCTCGAAGTGTGAGAAAAAAAGATACAAAAAAATTGAAGAACTAAGTATTCATTGAAAATAATGCAAAATCATATTTTAGAAATATTGAGCAGTTCCCAGTGTGTCTTTATTATAAATTTTCTTGGTTAAATGTCATTGGAAAATAAAATTAAAATATTTCACTTTCATCTTACATGTTTTTCCCCTCACTTGAGCCATGTTTTCTATCTTGTTATTCTTAATAACAAGCAAACAATGTTAATTTAAAGTGAGGATCCATACAGTCTTTCCACAGTTATTGGGATCTGTGAAAATAAATCAGTATTGCTTACTGGAGGGTTATAATGCTGTTTAATATACTTTCCTCCTTACAATTAAATTAGATATTTTTTTTAGAGGAGGGAAACTCATAAAGAAAACAGCCTTGGAGATGTAATATGTTCTAACATATTTAAATAATTAGACTTCTGTCCCATTGAAATGTATGTGCTGTAGGTCCAATAGTGATAAAAGGAGGAACATTAGTATGATTAGGAAATTACATCATGTCACAGCATAATTGATTGATTGATAGCTGGATGAAAACTAACCACCTAGTATAGAAAAATAAATGTGTTTCACGGTTGCTCAGGCAGACTTTTTGTGTCTATCCAGTTACAAGATTAGTAGCTGAAATGCTCATCTTCCAAGCAAGATGGCATTGGAGTTTCTTTCTTTTGCTAGTGTCTGGTATGCTTTCACTGTAGTAGTGGCAGGACAAAGAATAAGAGGATTTGAAGTGCTTAGTGTTCAGTTCAGTGTGTAATTGTTCTTTAAGACTTGTCTGATGCACACCACCTTCCTAATTGACTGAGCAATTAGTGTTTACAATTTCACCTTCCTGAGTTCCAAACGTTAAATGCAAAGCCCCACACACAAGAGTTAATACTCTCTCATATTACCTGAGAATTGAACTGCCCAAACATTTAAATGATCATTAATTTTTAAGAAGCATTTTGTCTTCCCTTTGCTTGTGTTTTTTTCCTCTCTCTCTCTCTCTCTCTCTCTCTCTCTCATTCTCCATCTTGATCTTTTGAAGATCCCTGCTCACACTTCTTCAGCAACACCCAGACTAGCAGAGAAGGACCTGAGAAGCAAGACCACTGCAGGACTCCGTTTCAAAGCTGAACCAATATTCACCATTGACGTATCCATTCATCTGTGCAGGGTCATTGGAAGTCCTCTCTCTCTAGTTTTCCTTCCCTTCAGGGAGCAATGCTTAAAAGAGCAAACCCCTGGTGTGAAGAGATAGGAGAATTCTCAGCACGGCCAATGGTGCCAGGAATCGAATTAAAGTTGTCCATTTGCAGATGGCTCTCTATTGGAGCTCCCCTCACTCAGAGGCACTCTGCTTTCTGTCCGCGCTTTGTTTACTTGAAATTTTATCTGCAGCACTGCAATTTAATTTTTTTACGACAAAAGTTATATCATGCCAAAAATATGCCGGGAGGATAAAAAGACTACAATGTGTGTTGGTCTGAAGAGTTATAGTATCTTATTAAATTCTCAGGCTTGCTTGAGGAAAAATAAAAATTTTAATGCTGTTTGCATATGTGCAAGGAAAGACTGCTCCCTGTCCTAGAAGCAAAAGGGAAAAAAAGTTAAATAATTACTGAATTCACTCTTCTTTTGAGGAGTTTAAAAGTTGTCATTTATTCTGAAAATTGTTGACATTTTCAGATCTATTTTGGCATAAATCACATTTTGATATGACTGAACCTACAATTTTGTCTATCTTCGCATGCATTATGTCTTCTAAGTGAGAGGCACCGCGGAGACATCAGTTGCCATTAAATCTCAGATGCCAGCAGTCAGAACTGTGGACATGTCTTCAGTTTGATTTTCTCTGCTATCAAAGGGTATGCTTAATTTATCAGGCAAAGTTAAAACTGTCATAATTAGATTTGTGAGAGTGGGAGAAAAAAAAAGAATTAAACCTTTCTGGGAGGTGGAGATCGAGAATGCAGGCTCTCTTCCCAACTCTCAAGGAGCAAATTCCACAATAGGTCACCCTGAGCTAGCTATAGTTATTGTTTCATTGTGTCTCCTTGTAAAGGGTTTCTATTTTATTTGAAAATTACCTAAACACTATCTGAGACCTTAGTGAGCATTTTTTCATAACTGATTAACTGATTTTTTCATATTTGATTTTTGCTTATAATTTTATATTTTGTTTAAAAAATTTTATAGAGTTTATTTATCTCGTGTGTGTGGCAGTGGGATATACATGCCGTGATACATGTGGAAGTCAGAGGACAACTGGTAGGAGTCAGTTCTCTCCTGGAACCATGTGGGTCCCAGGAATTGAACTCAGGTCATCAGGCCAGGAAGCATGACTCTTTACCTACTAAGCAGTCATCCTAGCTCTTGTTTTTCTTTTCTTGAATCAACTGTAATTATATATTAACAAAGATGCATGAGAAGGTGTGTATATCCCATGTGTGCAGAGAAGGATGCATACCTGTTTTGTGCTTTCCTGGGTAAATTCCATTTAATGTTGCAATGTATTTTCTTTTAATATGAGTCTTTAGGTACTTGCCCAGCATTCTCTTTGAACTGGAGAACATATATTCCCATCTAATGTCTACAAAAGCAGTCACTGTGAGGTAGCTTAACCACACTTTATAATATCATCTTTGGGAAGGAGGTAGATGTGGCTTTAATGAGAGGTAGTGTCACAGCACACTACCTCTCATCTAACAGTTTAATCTAACTAGGCGAACTTACACTGAAAGGAAAAGGTACAAAAGCAGTAATGTTTGTACAAATGGCAGGCTGTATTCTAAAGTAACCGGTAAACATATCTTAAGGAATCAACTACAACAATGAGAGTGCGTCATCCTTGCAGGAAAATGCCGTCCAACTGGGCTTCTATATACCATGACACTCTTTAAACTGACCGAGAAACACAAGTAACATCACCCTGGCTAATAATAAAAAGGCAAAATAACAACAACAAAAAAAATTTATACCTTGTGTATCAACCTACACCTTGTATATCAATCTTTCTAGGTTTGAATCATTTTTTCTTTATAAAATATTTTAGTTGGCTGAAGACCATTTCCGGTTGATACAATTAAACCAGTACCTCTCTGTGAGCTGGACCTTTAAAAGAAATGCCATAGCTGGTTGTCCTCGATATAAAATAACCCATCAGAGTTACCATGGTGCAACCTTGCCTCTTAAATGCCAGCGCGTGCCCTCTAACCATTAGATTGCCAACATTATTTAGACCAGACTCGGTATAAATGCTATGAATGAAGTTTTACAAGTAGAATGGAGTGTGATTTAAACTATGCATATATTAATATTATATTTGTACCTTTTAATTTTTAAACATAATATGTAAATAAGTACTTTGTGGTGTTTTGGTTACATCCATGCATCAAGATGAATTCTCTGGTTCCTATAAAATATTACAGAGACCTAGCTTCACTTTCTGCTTTGTGAAGACTACAATAACACATATGTGCATTTGAAGTTACATATGCAGGTAGTGGGACTAACGGAAAACACATTATTTTTATTTTTAATAGAAGAAGCTATATAAGTAAACAGCAACTTTTGTGCTTCATGAAGTTCAGTTCTGTGGTTTTCACTAGTTTGACAGTTTACCTATTTTCTTTTTCTTTTTCCATTCACTGAACACATATCCTGGGCATGCTGTACTGCACAGGGATGCTGAGAACACTAAATGAAGAGCACAGCCTTAGCGTAACGCAGCAACAACTTTGGTTTAACAGAGTAATACATTTGCTTCCACAAGTCTTATCAGGAGCATTACACACTCTGCTTTCAAGGTCTGTGTGTTCAGTGGGTAACTATACTTCAATAACTCCAATGTCCCGTCTGCTTATGGCAAGTCTTCTTGTTGGGACTATATCCTGGTAATATCACTGTTGTAGATCCATGAGATTTTGTCTTACACACTTGCATCCTAGAACAGAGCTAAAAGTTAAGTGATCCTAAGAATTCCCTAATCTAGAAGAGAGCCAAATAGTTGTAGCTTGAACACAGTACAGTTAGGCCAAGAAAGGACAGTGTGGTGTGAGAACAAAGCCAGCAGAGAAAACAATACACAGGGAGGAATAAGGTATGAGTAGATCCATCCTACAGAGTTAGTAGGACATTAGGACTTAGACCATGCTCTCAATAATGTCAGAAATAGACAAACCTAAAAAAATCCCCAAAATATTACAATATTAAAACAGCAAAGACTTATGTGAAATATAATGATTACATAGATAAAATACTATAATTAAATTTGATGTTAAATGACATCATTACTACATAATGATATATGATAGACACATTTACGGTTTGTTTGTTTTTTTTCATTGACCAGATTTAAAAAAAAAAAAAAATTTGTAATTTAAAAGCACTGGAACAAGTTTGGTTTTTCTCTAAAATCAAAAGTACTGGCACCTAAACACATACATAGGACCCTACATAATAAATAGCAAATCTGAGAGGCCTTGTTGAAAAGTTAGAAAGCTGATGCACATCGTTGACACACTGAAGAGGAGAGGGTGGCCAGATGGTTTGGTGTAAGAGGTGAATGAGAAGCTTTGCTCATCCTTTGCCTGTTGGGCAGGAGGGGATGATCTAGAAAGCCCAGCAGAGACTGGTGATCCATGGTGGTTTTTGTTGCCTGCCTTTTGTTCCCCCCTGCAGGGCAATAGGTTAACTGGTTTGGGCAATCCAAAGTCATATTTGGGCAGAGTTGAGACTTTGAATTAACAGACAAGAGCCCCAGGAGCCACGAGGTCTTCAGGAGATAGTGACTGTGAAATTAGTGGAGAATTGTGGATGGGAATTCAAAGTCTGAAGTTTGTATTCTCAGAAGGCAGGGTGATAGTAAATCTAGCTCTGCTGCCAATGGTACTGTGTCAAGGCAGAAAGCCAAGGTGTCTGTGAGTTGGAAAGACAACTAAATGACTGCCGTTTGGGGCTGTCCCTAAGCCCAAGCCATATACCTGAAGACAGCTGAGGATATATATGAGCTGGGAGAGAGCAGTTAAGATCATGGCCTCGGTAGCCAGCCTGCCGGCTTTCAGGACCAGGCTTCCATGGTGGTAGCTGGGTGGTTTGGCTGACCGTTCAGTCTTTCACTGTCTTAGTTGTATTTTTTTTTTTTTCAGTTCAGAGCATGAAGATAATGATAGGGCAGTGAGGGACAGAAGAGTATAAGTTTTTAAAGCTCTTAAAACTGTATCTGGCCTTTAGGGGGTAGAGATATGCTAGCTTTGTTAGGGTTGTTATTTTCTTTATTATCCAACTATCTGGAGCTTAATGCTACAATAACTCTAGTTGTTTGGAAAGCTTGTTTTTAATAACAGCAAATAATTGGCAAGGTTAGGAAACATTGTAAATCTTATAATCACAAATTAACAGAGTAGAGATCAGAGAGTTTTTGTATTATGATTCTGAAGTCTGAATGGCCATCATTTTCATTCCCTCATTGTCTTTATTTCCCTTTGAAAATCAGAGAAGCCTGCTAGTATTAATAGTTTTTAAAGAGTAATGATGTACTAGTTTCTTTCCTTAATCATTTCATTTAATCTTCCACATAACTTTCTAGGAAGTTATTTTTCTTGCCTTTGAAATAGGAATGTGTGTGACATATAAGGTGAAATTACCTAAGGCCCTACAAAAAAGAGAAGGAGTGTCTAGGATTCAAACCTAGAATAATTCACACATAAGCTCAAAATTTAACCCATTGTGTCCAGACTATCAAAATGACATTTCAGCGGGGTTAATTGTGAAGTAAAGATACTTTTGTGGTAAAAGATTTTTAAAGATAATACATCTCGGTAAGACAATGAATAAGATACCGTGAATAGTATGAGAAAAAAAAATGATTTCTGGAAACTAGATAACATTCTTTATTTTCTATTCCATTCTTCCAATAACTGAGAGCATTGGATCTTACCATGATTCTACATTCTTAAAATTCCCTGTAGAGACATTTACTTACCCTACATTCTGTAAACTGTCAAACACTTGGTAGAGTATGAGTAAAAAAATTTTGTTGTTATGTTGGTAAAATATGGGAGGGTTAGAACATAGCTGTTGATGATAGCATTTTTTGTTTATTCCCTAAATAGGTGTCTTATTGCTTTCTGGAAAGCATAGTGTAATTAATTGCTTAATAAAAATAGATACAGACAAACCTTATACTGAAAATGAAGATGAACTTGCCCACCAGGGTTTGGTAGTGAAAAGTAACAGAATAAAACTTTTAAAACAATATGAGTAACCCAAAGTCTTTGTTCTAATTGCCCCATTGCTTTGCTGCTATCATCTACTATGTCATTCTGTTACCTCAGTGGTCACTTGTAGCAATTTTGTAGGTTTAGGCTAGTGAGTTTTTTTAGAGAGATAGTTGACCTTCAGAAGATGATTTCTATGGCGATTTGTGGGTAAATGCTACTAAAATGCATTTTTTGTCTCCTTGCTTATGCTCTACCATTGAAAATGAAGTATAAATAATGTCACTATCAGGTTTGGAACCCAGTAAATCATGGAGCCATACCGTGATGTCCATCTGTTTTGTAACAAAAAGCGCCTTGTGGTGTATAGGGTCCAATCATAATCATAACTTTCTTAGCCCACTGTGACAGGTTAAGGTATGTGTTAACCTAAGGGGCTAGAGGATGTGCCCACTTGGAGCCAGTGCCATCCTGTCAGATTGTGTCCTGGGCACTCAGAACTCCCTGCACAAATACCTTTCGGCCTCCTTCCCCATAGGGCTCTTCTTTGGTTAACCTCCCTAACATTACTGAATTAGGACCTGTGAGATCCACGGATCTAAGTAAAGGAAGACAGCATGCAGTAGCATTTACCCACAGACCACCACAAGCCTCCCAGGACCATGCCAATCTGCGTTTGGCACCATCCGATACCCTTTTGTTGAGGGCGATGATGCAGATTTACAAGTGTCCATGAAAACCCTTGACTTAATATTGTGTAAGTGGTCCCCTTTAAAAGCTATTTATCTTTCTCACAGTGTTTATGGGAACAGTTCTTCTGGCTTGTTATCTCACTTTCTCGGTGAGGACACTTCCTGACAAGTGTACTTGTGTTCCTGGGGTTGTAATTGTCATATTTGATTTAATATTTTTGCTCAGCACAAAATTTTTAAAATACTTCATAACCATATCCTCTTAAAATACCTTAAATACTTAGAAAAATATGTCTTAAGGCAGTAGTCATTTATTTTCATGCATCATCATCTGTTTCTTAAAACCCTATGGTTCATCCTGAAAGTTGAATATCTTATTAGTGTATTTTAGTAGTAACTGCTACTTCTCACTCTTCTTTTGTTACAATATTTTCTAACGTTAAGAGCAACTTGGTTAGGAAGGCCCATTTTTCTAGCGCTATTCTTTCTTTTCATTCAAAGCAAAAGAATCATTCCCAACTGCGATTTTCTTGTGCTTTTCTGTTCGTGGTGATGGATTTTCCTTGATGTCTGCACATTCTTTTCACATTTTCCCTCCTTCTGTCCAGGGTTTGTACTTGCCTGGAATTGGGGTTAGAGCCAACAGACTATAAGAAAGAGCATGAGTCTAAAGATATGACCAAAGGAAAAAGAAAATTGTAAGAGCCTCTTAAACATATTTAGAATAAAGTATGTGTGTGTGTGTGTGTGTGTGTGTGTGTGTGTGTGTGTATGTTCATTCCAAAGTCTATTCCACATGCCCATGGCACCTTCCGACACACTCTTTTCTCTCAGGACTCTGCCTCATCTGTCATCATTCATCCCCTCTCCATTTACCTTTGTACCTCTTTTTTATCCCCTCCTTTTTTATTTTCACTACCTAGAACCTGGGTTCTCAGAGTTCCTAACAAGGGCTAAATGATGATTATGTTCAGCTCTCTGGGTCTCTATCATTCAGCTCTACTTGTAGCTAGAACACAAATAAAAAGCACACAATCTGCTGGGTGTGGCTTGTCTTTGTTGGGACCATCCACAGGTCCTTGCCAGGCTGTGTTTGGCACCATTTGATGCCCTGTCATTGAGGGTAACGACGATTTACACACATCCGCAAAAACCCTTATTGTGTCTAAACAGCCGCCTTAACAGTATACATATCTTTCTTACTGTGTTTATGAGGGAAATTTTTCTGGTTTTTCATCTCACTTTCTCAGAAATCATTTCTTCCATAACCAACTCATAATGACTT
The DNA here is from genome assembly GCF_030254825.1 of Meriones unguiculatus. Lineage (NCBI taxonomy): Eukaryota > Metazoa > Chordata > Mammalia > Rodentia > Muridae > Meriones > Meriones unguiculatus. Next base: position 103,521,835 of record NC_083356.1, on the reverse strand, counting down.
CTGAACACACTGGCGCTCTTCCACCCTCAGTTAGCAAATCTAGATTTCTTAGTTACTGCTTTTCATTTGAATCCTACTTGACTTCTCTGTAAATACACACACACACACACACACACACACACACACACACACTGGCTTTGGATTTTTTTTCTCAGTGTCTACGACAGCATTGTGTTATTTTCCTTCTGTTCTTGAGTACCTTCTGGTCCCCATTGCCTGCTCCTCAAATCTAGCTTCAATTCAACAATTCTGTTCTCCGAGTCTCTGTTGTGTCACCCATTTTCTCTGTTATGGTTCCCATTACTTAAATCCACAGTATTTATGCCATCATATATACAATGACACCAATCTATCACTAAGATTAAATGTAACATTTCCACAACTCCTCAAGTTACTGTTTGACACGTGTGTCTCACAATTATTTCTATCTTTACAATGACGTGTTCACTTTCTTCGCTCTCTAATCATAATTGATTAGCTTATCCTTGCGACTGTATCTCTTAAATTTTTCTTCAGTATCACCCTTCTTTTGTTAAAGTGTAAGGCCTGCTTTCATTTCTTTAATATCTGATTCTATGTATTTTTATTCTTCATAAATTCCCAAAGAACAGGCCTGATCACACTGTATGTTGGCATTCTGGTAGAGTTTGGGCATTTGACTCCTTTGTCATTTAATGTCAAGCTTCCTGTTTACCTCATCCCACCACAGGCATGGATGCCCACTCCCATCCTGTCTTTGAACTGTTATCAGACTACCCTGTTGACTGAATGTGCCAGAAACACTCAGTGTCGTTTGCAATCTTTACTGATTTTTCTCAAGCAGGAACCCTGTCTCTCTGTATCCTGATAGATAAATTTTTATTCTGCTTTAAGATAATCTCTCACTATTAAATGCTCCTCACAGTCGTAGGTTTAGAGTTGCCTTTTGTCTGTTCACTCCTCTGAAAATAAACTGTAAGCTCCAGCTGTGCAGGGAATTGTAATTCCCAGCATTTAGAAGAGAGTATCTCTCCTGTACTAAGATTTATACACAGTGAATTCTGTTACCATATTTTAAATAGTTTAGCCAATTCACTCTATTGAAACCTTTTTAGGGGGCTGAGCCATCTGGCTGGCCCAACACTGTTTTTGTTTTGTTTTTTTTGTTTGTTTGTTTGTTTGTTTGTTTTTTCTAATACTAATATATGTTTCAGGATTCAGGAACTTCAAGATGTTGTTTCTTAGGACTGTAATTGTTAGGTTTTTTTTAATGGTTTCTGTTAGCTGTGTATTTATAACTGACTAACTTCATGGACATCATAAGGGAGAAGGGAATGTGTTCACTAGCCAACATGCCAGAACTGAAAGGCGGTAGGCTGGAACGAAGCCTGAGATGACTTAAGACACAACTGAAAGAGACTAAATTCTCAGATCACATTTGTGGTTGTCTGTCTGCCTGTCTGTCTCATGCAGATATATATGGAAAAATATTTGCTGATAGCTTTTTTTTAACGCAGGAATTTGGTGAGTGATGGAGCTGAGTAGTGGGCAGGAACGGTAAGGCAGCAATAGGCATTCTTGGTCCTTGAAATCTTTGCAGAATAATTCTTAATTTCTGTTGAAAATTATGAGCTATGTGTATGACTTTTCTATTAAAGTACCTGTTGGTATATTAACTAGTACATATCAACTTGTTTTAGACTGCTCAGATAATGTAGGCACCAGCTAGTTCTAGACTGTTATCACACCATACAACAAAAGGCAATAATCCAAATTGTCATTGTTCAAAAATTCTGCCTGACAAGGATAGCATCCCATTGCTGCATCCACTCTTTTATGGATGACAAAACTATTACTCGATTGATATGTGACTAGGTGTATTTGCCTATCAGTCTTGGTGTTAATATTTATGTCTGTCGTCAATCTTCCCTAGCTGTGTTCCACAACTTAAAAATGAAGACCAAGCTATGTTATGACAGCTTTCCATAACCCTGTTAAATCTGATAAAGTACATATTAACTAGTTTCTCTGTTTCTAATTAAAATTAATAATTAAAGCGAAAGCTTTATCATTATGGAGAGTTATTTTTAGAACTCACCAAAAGAATGATCCTACTCCCACTGTTCCTGTTGTTGTATTACTTTTTTGACATCCGAAGGATTCTTACATGTGGTAATAAAAAGCTACTATTTGAGAACAAGGGTGTAGCTTAGCATGCCCAAGGCCCTAGGTTCTATCTTCAGTAAAACAACAAAAAGAGCCAATGCACAAAGCATTCATTACTTTAAAAAATAAACACACATTCATAAATGAGTCATGAATGAAGTTATTCAGGGTTATCAGAAGGTACTTCAAAAATACTAAAGGGCCCCCTCTCTCTGTTTTTTTTTGTGTTTTGTAATTCTAGCTGTGAACCATTTAAAGAAGCAACATGGGTTTTCTAACAGCTTCATACATGGTTTATGCTTTTGTGTCTGTGAATAAGAATTCAGTTGACTTAGAGAAACAGGAAGATATTTGTTCTCGGGGGGGTGGTATATGATTTCACAAGAGAATGAGATATGTTTCTTCCCTACTCTGTAATGCAAAGAGTGTGTTCCACAAAATAATCAGATGAAACAAGCCATTAATTTAAGTCTCAGTTTTCAGGATCCCATTAATTCAGAAAGCCAAAGTCAGTTATGGAGGCTGATTTGCTCCAGTTAGAACTCGTGGAGTTTATGAGGTTGGGAGAAAGGGAGATAGAGGATGCCTGGAAGAGGAATCATCCAGTAACATATGACTCCTGAGCATATCCCTGTGGATGGGTGTAAACTGTGACTGGGTGGACTTTCTCACTTGCTGTCTTTATGAATATTGGTTATGTTAGGATACCTACAATCCCTGTTCAAAGTTTCATTGAGTCATCTCTTGGGGAACGGTTAGTAAGCAGAACATATCTTACCTTATTTTATGAGCAGTTTATTTCATGAATGAACATTGGAAAGCTTTCTTTACATCTTATTAATGCATTTTTAGGAAAAGAATTCAACTCCTGTGTATATTATTGTAATGTACAGGGTTATAACTTGGAATGTGCTCTCCTCATAAACAGTGTGGTTTCTATTGTCATATACATACGTTAGCATATGCATCTCTGTGGATGGAAATAACTCCTTTTCCTAGAGGTGGACATCAGTATCTTCCCTACCTCAAAAAAAAAAAAAAAAAAAAAAAAAAGCCAACCCATCTCATGACCACCCTTGGTATATATATATATTTTTATATATATATATAAATTCCATTACAGTCCTTTAACATTGACAGCCTAGTTAGTACTGCTACAAATCGGGAAGAAATCAAGGAGAAAAACTGTGATCAAATTTTAAAGAATGCAACCTAATGGGTAATATCTAACAAAATAATATGTTATTTTTATCTGTTAACATCAAAGGTTGACATTTCTTCAAATATTTCTTTCAGAATATCATTTTCTATATTCTGCCTTAATGGAGGTGACTTTTTCCTCATAATTATCATAGCACGTTTGTATCTGGGATAACTTGTTGCAATTTGTCATAATCAAATGATAGGAAGAAATTTTTTTATAAGGTACTGAGATGCTGATTAGGAAAGGCTAGTACCAATTATCAGGTAAAATCCTTGGCTGTCATCTGTTAGAAAATCCCCATCTGAAAACCTTTCACCAGGTTGGGACCAGCCTAAATTTTGCTGCACAATGAATATAATTCAACACTAATAGAAGATGACTGTAATTTAACATATATTTAAAATAGAAAAAATAAGATTATTGCAATAAATCTAACATCACAAGCAACCAATCCAAGGAGCTTAATTATGACACTACTAAATGTGAAAATCTATTCAGTGCTAGGAATGCTTTTCACATTATATTCACGCTAAAGATTGGCTGTTAAGAGCTCATTACTGGTATTTTTCTAAAGAGTGGTTTATTAAACACAGTTACCTAATAAGCATCTTTGGTGGTGCAAATTGCTGAAAACAGTAATGAGTCTGATTAGCCTTCATTTCAATTACGACAGCTTGTCTAAGAAAAAAAAAATACTCCATACGTGTGTGTGTGTGTGTGTGTGTGTGTGTGTGTGATCTCAGTGCTTTAGAATCTAGATCCAAGACATTGTAGAGTTTAAAGAAGAGAAAGCCTCATCAGTATTTCCTTTCCACGGCTCACTAATGGAGAGAGAATTGTCTGAGTCATCATTTAATTTACACACTGGAAATGTGGATGAACAAAATGGAGTCACAACCATGTTTGCTTAAAAACAGTGAAGGCTTTGCTGACTAATGTATCTAAATAAGGTCATCCCTCGTTGCCCCCTCCTCCTTTTCCTTGGGAAGGCAAAGTGATAAAGAGCTCAGAAACTTACAAACCTGATTCATTCCTGTTTATTTTGTGGAGGGTTATTCTTTCCAGGTTCAAACACTCACCTTTCAGCTGTGCTTTTCATTCACGTCGCGACTACTTAAAATCATAACACAAATTATCAGTTCTGTTTTTAAATGTAAAGCACATCAAGGGAACGAAGACCCAAGTTTGGTGAATGTCCACCAACGTTTCAGAAAGTATGCAAAACTACTTAGGGCAACAACGGTTTTTATTATTATTATTATTATTATTTATACAGTTTATTAAATTTGTTTTTTTTTATCAGTTACATTTTATTAACTCTGTACCCCAGCCGTGTCCCGATCCCTCATTCCCTCCCAGTCCCTCCCTCCCTCCCTCATCTCCACCGTGCCCTTTTCAAAGTCCACTGATAGGGGGGACCTCCTCCCCATTCATCTGATCCTGTTTATCTGACAGAGGACTAATATCCAGTATATACAAAGAACTAAAGAAGCTGAAAAGCAGCAATCCAAGTAATCCAATTAAAAAATGGGGAACAGAGCTAAACAGAGAATTCTCGACAGAGGAATATCGAATGGCAGAAAAACACTTAAAGAAATGCTCATCCTCATTAGCCATCAGGGAAATGCAAATCAAAACGACCCTGAGATATCACCTTACACCCATCAGAATGGCCAAGATGAAAAACTCAAGCGATAACACATGCTGGAGAGGTTGTGGAGAAAGGGGAACCCTCCTCCACTGCTGGTGGGAATGTAAACTGGTACAACCACTCTGGAAAGCTATCTGGCGCTTTCTAAGACAAATAGGAATAGTGCTTCCTCCAGACCCAGCTATACCACTGCTAGGTATATACCCAAAGTTTGTTCAAGTATTTTTATTTTTTAAAAAAGTGTTTTATTTAACTCTGTTACAGCTAACCTCTTCTTCAATCATGCTTGAAATTTTACTACTCAAATTGAAAAAAAAAAAAAAAAAGCTAATGTAAAAAGCCTTTACGTGATTAGGCTGTCATTGTGTCACTGTTGTCATCTGGATTCCTCAGCAATGTTTTAGTGCTTCTGGGATCCATAGCAAGGCATAGAAGACACTGCTTCACAATATGCCCTAATAGATTCTTCAAAAGTATATTGTAATTTGACATTGAACTGGATAAAATAATTTCTGTAGCGAAACATCAACATAATGGCTGGCTGTAGAAGCATTAAATACCAAAGAAGGCACCATAAAACACTTATCTGAAAAATCTTCATGACTTAAATAAGTAATTGGGTAATAGCCATGGATTAAGTACAAAATATAAATGGAATTATCATTTTCTCCTGTTCATTCTGATGGTTTTTAAGGGATTTATTTCTTAATTTTCTTTTATTTATTTTTTGATTATTACAGTTTATTCACTTTGTATCCCAGCTGTAGCCCTGGTTCCCTCCCAACCCCTCCCTACCTCCATCTTCTCCTCCCATGCCCCTCTCCAAGTCCACTGAGAGGGGAGGTCCTCCTCCCCTTCCCTCTACCCTAGCCTATCAGGTCTCATAAGGACTGGCTGCATTGTCTTCCTCTGTGGTCTGGTAAGGCTGTTCCCCCCTCAGGGGAGGTGATCAAAGAGCCAGCCACTAAGATTGAGTTTTATAAATGTGTTTCTTCTTGAGGCTTTTGACTTTGTTTAAGTCACAAGTAATGAATGTGCAGATAAAAACAATTAAGCGATGCTTAATCTGATAAAAACTATGATGTGCACAATCCATGTTAGTTGAAAAGCATGTAGTGTGTTCTATGAGGATGAGGGCAAAGCTCAGCTGTAGAGTATGTGCTGAACACACACAGGCTTTGGTCCCCATCACCAACAACTCACCCCCCAAATGCTTACCCTTAAAAGTTCATTATGATGTGTTTTGGGAAACAATCTACTGCAAGTCTAGTAAATTGTAGGTTACTTTGGGGGTAAAATTAATCACCAAAATCTTTATTTCTTTTTTTGCCTTTTTAAAACTCCACCTATATGTGCAAGCACACACACACACACACACACACACGATCCTATATTTTACTTTATGTGTCAACTGTATAATTTTGGGTGGAAGCTGGCTTTTCTGTTGCTTGAGGAATTTGTGTGAATTAGATAACACAATTTGAAAAATAAATAGCATGGTGTAGGCTCGTGGGGTGGGGCCATTATCTGGCTTTTTTTTTAACACTACTACAACAGACAAATTCCCTTCCTATTAAATTTTTTTGTTCATTAAAATTTCACTGGGAATGCCCTTATTCCTCAGGTTATTAAGAAATGCATAATGCACTTATCTATAAGGAAATATGTTAGTAAAACTGCTCATAGTCATCATTAGAATAGGTTAGACCACAGGGAAGTCACTTCATTGTAGTTTTAAACTTACTGAAATAAGTGTTTGAGATCTTAATTGTGAGTATTTGAAAACTTATAACCAAAAGAAATGGAATTGTATTTCATGTGATTCTACACATAAGAGCTGATCACCCATTTCCTTAATTCAGTCAAAGCCTATGCCCTTTTCAAACACATAACGATGTTATCCATCATGGACATATATTAAATTGTGATAACTGTTGTCCAAAAGAACATGATCAAGGACTGGGGAGCGATGAAGTGTTTACTGCACAATCATGAGTTCTGAAGTTTGGATCCCTCAGCGCTCACTTAAAAAGCCAAGTGTGTAGCTTCAGCAGTGGGGGCAGGGTGTTCACAAAAAGTGATCTCCAAATTGAATGAGAGACTTTCTCTATAATAAGGTACAGGAAGATTTTCGAAGTCTACCTCTGGCCCTCTCGCTCGCACACAAAGAAGATTGCACACACATGATGCAGCACACATACACGTCAAGATAGTATTGGAACTATTCCTTTAACCAGTATCCCTCTGCCTTCAGCAGTTTCCCATGGGTAAGCTTTAGAAAACTTACTCCAGGATCTGAAGTGCCACCTGTTTTGAAAATTACTGCACCCTCTCCTGTCTCACCATGCAGCATTCCATATCTTCACCAGTGAGTAAGCCAAGGGCACTAAAGGCTGGCCTTCCACTCTGCACTTTCTTCACCTGGAAGTCAGAGCACTCCAAAGCCCAGGTGGAGTTTCCTGTGCAGTTCACCACATTGTGAATAGGGAAGTGTGCTAAAACTCTAAAGGTAGTGGAGCCCCTTTTCCTGGGAAGAGCTCTCACCTTTAGACCCTGGCATAGAGCAGTGTGTTCTACAGCAGTTCATTTTCATGTGTCCTCTCATATGGGGGGGGGGGAGTACCAGAACTCATTTCATTTCATGTGGAGCTTTTCCTACTGCTTATAGATCAAAGTTAGTTTCTTCAGGCTGGATTAAATTGTACACAGGTCCCTGGCGTAAATGACACTGGATTAATGCACTGTATTACCTAGCCCTCATTATAGAGTTTTTTTTTTTCCTTATCCAAGACACTACTCTATGCTACATTAAAAATTAATGTACACATTACCAAAAAAGAAGAAAATTGCATAAATAACCTAAAGAAATTTAGTGTATGCTTTCAGAATTTCAATTCAGAATTTCAACTCATCTAAAGAGTTTTAAGGAAAATAGTTGAAGGGCTATACTTTGATATATATATATATATATATATATATATATATATATATATATATGAAATACTACTACTACTTCTTTGTCTAATGAGAGTCCTCTAAGGCTAAAATAAACATCCTTATGTGTATATCTTGTTTGTTCTATGAAAAGTATCTTTTGCGAGTGTAATTCTAAAGGAGTACAGGAAAGAAGAAGGCTGCAAGTTCCAAGATCATGATGTATTTGGAAATTCTTATTTTTTGATTGACCCTTGCTAATTGGCTATGTTGGGCATGAATGAAGTTCAGTTTAAATATAATTAAAGTTGGGTGTGGAGAGCTGTCTCAGAAGTTAAGAGCACTTGCCACTCTTTCACTGAACATAGGTTCTGTTCCCAGCACCCACATGGCGTCTCACAACCATCTATAACTCCAGTTCCAGGGACCTGCCACTATCTGCCCTTTCTGGGTACCAAGCCTATATGTGGTGCATAGACATAAAATCAGCAAAACACAATAAAATATTTTTAAATAAATAAATCAAGCATTGGACTCAGATGTTTTTAATAAAGGGTGCATGTGCAAATAAATTTTTAAAGCTATATGTTCACTCAGTGGTTAACATGGCAATTAAGGATCATGAACACAGAAGTCAACAGACAGGAAATAAGTCAAGATGGCACCAAGCAGGGAGCGTGTCACTAAATACCCAGATATGGAAATAGTGTCTTTTCCAAAATCAGCAGTATAATCGCAAACTCAGAATGGTGGGAATTAAAATCACCATAGAGTCCATTTTCAAAAAATAAAAATAAAAAATTCATACCTCTTAGTAATAGGTAATACATAGGGTATCCTTATTGCTTGTTCTAGGCTGTATACAGTGAATGTTGCATTGGGGTTTTCTGGTTGTGTTAACCCCATTTACTGCTGCATGCTACAGCTCACCTGTTATTTACACACATAAGAGGATTGATTCTGCAGAACAAGGGGAGTGCTCTATTGTGACACAGAACATACATATTCATTAGCTCCAGCAGTCCCCATGGACATATGTGGTATGTCCTGATGATCTTTGTCTGACAAACAGGACTAGAGGAAGGGTAGATAGCCTTAATGGATTGAAAAACATACATGGGAAAAGAGAAGCGACAGCATGAGAAATGAGGAGCTGTAAAGTAACAACTTTAAAGGTTAACTACAAAGCACTATTGCAACTGATTATAAATTGCCTAAACCCAGAGGTAGTAGAAGCAATGCCAGCCCTCTTCAGACTTGTTCTCTTGTATGAGTTGATGGCAGCTGGCACCAGCTGCTCAGAGTCAGAGAAGAAATCACTTTCATGTTCTCAATCATAGATGGACAAACTGTCATTTAACATTGTGAATTACTCTAGATTAGGCACAGAGTGGGCTCTGGTTTATACCTGTATTATTATTATCATTATCATTATTATTATTATTCAGAACTTTGTTATAATCCAGTAACATTTTTAAACTGTCTCTTCTCCTCGCACACAACATCTCAAGTTTCTAGTTTTAAACTTTATGGATTTTTGTGTGACTGTTCAGTTATGCAGTTTGATTTAAGTCCTGGAAATTTTAGGGCCTCACAGGAATAAAGAAGTACTTATTTGAATTATGATCATTATTTTCTGAGTTGTTTTAAATCATATGCTATATAGTCTAATCATATATTGAATAGGAATTCTAAGGTCTCGAGACATCGTTCTTCTGATTAGTTGCTTTTTGTTAAGTGTTTGTTTCCACTCTTTTACATCTTTTAAATTTTTGTTTTTATTTATTGTTTCTTTTAAGAGAAGCTATCGCTATATAGCTCTGGCTGGCCTGGAACTCACTATGTAGACAAGACTGAACTTGCAGTCTTGATGACAACTTGCAGTGACCCTCCTGCCTCCTCTCCTATAGTTCCATATTAAAAATAATGACCAATTAGTCCCATACATAGTTTCATCCTTGGTTTACAGTATGGGAGAATAGTCATTTACCTCATTTCATTTAGTCATCTTCTTATGAGTGAACATTTTCTCTCTCTAGCTAGAATTTAGTGCATTTAAGGGAGTCTCATTCAAATCATATGTTATCTACAAGCTATATTTAAGGACAAGATATGTGCCACCCTAGTCCAAATTATTATGCCTGTAATGAACACAAGCTCTTAATAAACCTGAAATAATGACCTGTGAAACAAGCTCTATCACCTCAATGTGATCAGTCTCTTTGTGGGTGTCTGAACCTCTTGAAAGCTGCAGTCGACTAAGGCTGATGCAGTTGACTATTAAATCACACATTGCCCTGTGATGTCAGAATCCACTGCATGATAAAGGGAGAACATTAAGAATGATGGAGGTGGATTTAGAGAAAAATCACGGAAATAATATCTGAGAGTCAAATGGGAAAGCTAAGCTGGCAGTCACAGACCAGGTTTCTTAAGATGCCCTCATCCACTCATAGCCAAACTTTGGGCAGAGTGCAGGGAATCTTATGAAAGAAGGGGAAGATAGAAAGACCTGGAGGGGACAGGAGGAGAGCAACAGAACCAAAAAATCTGGGCACAGGGGCCTTTTCTGAGACATACTCCAACCAAGGTCCATGCATGGAGATAACCTAGAAACCTAGCACAGATGTAGCCCATGGCAGGTCAGTATCCAAGTGGGTACCCGAGTAAGGGGAACAGGGACTGTCTCTGATATAAACTCAGTGACTGGTTCTTTGATCACCTCCCCCTGATGGGGGAGCAGCCTTACTAGGCCACAGAGGAAGACAATGCAACCAGTCCTGATAGGCTAGGGTCAGAGGGAAGGGGAGGAGGACCTCCCTTACCAGTAAACTTGGGGAGGGGCATGAGAGGAGATGAGGAAGGGAGGGTGGGATTGGGAGGCGATGAGGGAGGGGGCTACAGCTGGGATACAAAATGAATAAACTGTAATTTATAAAAAATAAATCGTTTTTTAAAAAAGATGCCCTCATCTACCATTCAGTGACACCGTGTTGTGAAAAACACTATCAGTTAATTTTCTGGTGCTCTGATTAAGGAATTTTTCTTATAAAAAGTCAGTATTTGGAAATTTTTCCTTCCAAAATAATTACATTAAAAATATAGTTTCGGACTAAAAAACTTGCTACTTTTCAAGGACTCCACTGCCATTGAAAACAAACCTAGAGCCTTAGAGGCTCTACAATGGTCTTGAATTCGCCCTGCCTTTGTAACCTGTTACCTATAAATATGCCTGATGGGTTGGATGCTTGCAAACTATGAGAAAGGAAAGGAGTGCTGTGTCCACAGTGGAAGGTATTTTTCAGATTTAACACACAGCTGCCAGACCAGAGCAAAATGTCTCATCTTTTCAGGAGTCTTAAATGAGAACTATGGAAATAAAGTGTATTTGTTTTGTTTGTTTGCGTATTTGGTTTTTAAATACTATGAATTTAGCTATGTATTGAAATCCCATGCTGGAGAAACTTAAAAACAAGTTTACAAACTCCTTGCTGCTGTGCCAATGAGACTATTTCTGCCAAAGGGTGAAGTAGCCGATCTGGGTTTATCCGGAAGACCAGTGAGCCAGAAATATCTTCAGTAGCCTTTAAAAAAATATATTTATTTATTCATTTTACATCTGGATGTCAGGCTCCTACCTCTTCTCTTCCTGGTCCCATCCTCCCACCCTCTTCCCCCTTTCCCCTTTCCCCTTCTCAAAAAAAGGGAAGCCTTGGTCCCTTTACCAACCCATACTGGAAAATCATTTTGCATCAGGACTAAAAGCATCCTCTTCTGCTAAGGCCAGACAAGGCAGCCCAGCCAGGCGAAAGTGACCCAAAAGCAGGCAACAGAGTCCATGTCAGAGACAGCTCTGGCTCCACTTGCTAGGAGACCCACATGAAGACCAAGCTTCCTATCAGCTATGTATGCATTGGGGGCCTAGGTCCAGTCCATGCACGCTCTTTGGTTGGTGTTTCAATCTCTATAAGCCCCCATGGGTCTAGGTTAGTTAACTCTGTTGATCTTCTTGTGGAATTCTTGTCCACTCCAGGTACCTCTATTGTTTCTTCCTCTATCCACACACACACACACACACACACACACACACACACACACACACACACTTTTCCACAGGACTCCCTGTGCTCTCCCTAATATTTGGCTATCGGTATCAGCATCTGTTTCTATCCATTGCTGGTTGAAGCCTCTCAGAGGACACTTAGTCCTAGGCTCCTGTCTGCAAGCATAGCAGAGCATCCTTAACAGTGTCAGGAGTTGGCTCTCTCCCACTGGTAGCCTTTAAAAGGACTTTCTCATACAAATTTGGTGGGATTAGGGAGTGTTTCCAGGTGATCGCAATATGAAGTTTTGAGATGTGAAACTGACAAAATTTATAAAAACTGACCGTATTAGTAAGTAACCAGTACAAAGTATCTTACTGTGATAGTGCAGTTCAAAATTAGTCATCAGTTTTAAGCCACCTTCCACCTTAAGTTGAGACAAAAATAACCTGAAAATTAAATGAAATTCTATGAAAGCCCATTGATTTGTTTTTGAGACCTGCCTCACTGTGTAGCTCAGGGTAGACCTGTGTTGGTCATTCTCTTGCTTCAGTTTCCTATGTACTGGGGTTTCAGACCTGTCCCTCTGCGTCCAGCTAGCAGTTTGGATTTTGACACCTTCTTGATTAAGGCGATCTTGCACCTTGCTTGGCTGAGTATGAAAGAATTTCTATACCTTTCTTGTAACACATCCTCCCTGGAAAATGTCCTTTTCTGTGGCTGTCTTGATTTTTTTTTTAAGTGGAATTGTTTTACTTTTTTCTTTTCCTGTCCCAGTCATACTCAAGCACCTCTGGCATTTTTAAAATAATAAAAAAAGTGATGTTTGTGTGCCTCACACTTGGGAAATATTTTCAAAAACATTATCGCTGGGGAGTAATCTTGACTGCAGCCTAACAAAGGGATAGCACAAGCCTGTACATTTTATAGTAAAGAAAAGCAAAATGAGCTCAAGCAACACAGCCAAAGATGAGAATATGTAATGTCTAATAACGGGCTTGCAAGCCTAGAATTTTCAATTTTTTAAACTTAAAAAAAGTGTGTGTGTGTGTGTGTGTGTGTGTGTGTGTGTGTGTAAATAGAAGACAATTTGTGGAGTTATATTTTTTCCTTCCACCTACACTTGGGAATCAGAACTGAATGCAGGTCATCATGCTTACAAGAGCCTTCACAGCCTCAGCCACTTTTCTGGCCCTAGAGTGTCTTTATATGAAGAGCTTTGTTCACTATCTTTTTATTCCAACAATTTATTATTGATTCAAAACAAAATTCTTTTTGTTATACAAAATAGTCTCTCCAAACACACAGAGCAAACAGTAAATGAAATGCCAAACTGAAAGTGAAACAGTTTTGTTTGAATTAGGTCATTACTAAAAACATGTTAATCTGAAACATTTTAAATAGTTTATAACAAAATTAGGATTAAAAATGAAGAAATCCCTTTATTTAGCTTCCTCACCCAGGCCCGAGTTTTTATACTTTAAAAATTCTAAACTTTTGCGCTAAAAAGTATTTGAGAACTTCTGGGTAAAGTTGAAGCCTTATAAGGCTTTGGCATGTGCTCACTGAAACCAAATTGCGATAAAGTTTACTGGGCTTTTCCTAACTTTTACATTGTATTCTAAGCCCAACCAACCTTGGCAAACAGAGTGAGGTGTTTTCCAGGTCAAATGGGTCATGCTGCTCTCTTTGCTGCTGAAGATGGGCAGGAGGAAGGGAGAGAGCTGCAGAGCCAGACCAAACACTTCTCCTGCCTCTTACTTCCTGGAAGAAAGGCAATGAGCAAATATTGTCGGGAGCCAGTGGTTGCTGCCCGGAATTTCTCAGGCCCTCTCTCCTAAGGCTCTCTGCTGCTAAAGCTGTATTTAGGGCTAGTGAATTTTCTTCTCTGTGCTTGAGATCTTGAAAGTTCTGTGTACTTGTGCTGCCATTTCCGGCGTAAGGGATGACGAATTTGCTGCATTAGCCTATCGCAGAGGTTCAAAACCCTCATAATTACTTTACTCTGTTGATTCCATCTACGATTGCTTTCTACCAAGAATCTTGATAAAGGTCATAGTAAAATTCTTAGGTATTTGTTGAAAAAAAAATAATGAAAAGTTCAGAGGTACAGTCACCCACCAAATGCAATAGGAATGTTGTCACGTGAGTAGTGTTCCACAGCTACCCAAGTGCAAGCCCTCTCCACCTGCAGTGTTCCCTTGTGTCCTCACCCTTATGTCTAAGGAAACCTACAGAGGAAGTGGTCCTTAGCAGGGAGAGGTGACCCATGGGAACACAGCCTAGAACTGTTAAGTGCCACATGTGTGTTAAGGTGGGGTACTAATTGCTTCCGGGTAATTCTTCTGTGAATATATGCTAGAAATAGATTCTTAGAACTCACACCTTTCCTCTACTTCCCTCTTTTTCCTAAATATCATTCCCTTCACTTTTGCTGTGTATTTTTGTTTGTTTGTTTGTTTGTTTTTTGTTTTTAGACCTTTGAACCTGAGGCAGGATTTCAGACATTTTAGTCATTTGGGCTTAAAAAGAAAATAATTAAGGACCAAAATGAAAGTTGTAAGGCAGTGACTGTCGAGGGGCTAACTTCTAAAACAATTACTAATGAGAATGATGGCAAATGTCATTCAAATCCCCACTCTGTTATATATTAGATATCACAAATTGATGCTCCTGTAGATGTACCTACATTATCCTGTGCTAAGAACAGGGCTAAAAAAGCCTCACAGATTGTACCATAGCATCTGTCACCTATAGGTAGCATTTCTATAAATCATCAATTTCATTTTCTACATTTTTTCTTAAATTACTTTAAAACACAAATAACATTTTTTTTACCGTAAATTGTGCCAGCTATGGCAAGAAATTTCTCATCTTTTCTAAAATAAAAATTGACATTTTGGAGCATTTCCTCAATTATCTTTAAAGACTATGGGTCTTGTTTTTCTCTGTTTTATTAAAAGAATAATAAAATAAGAAGAGGAAGAAGGAAGAAGAATTGTATGTGAGACAAGATATCTCTATGTAGCCCAGGCTATCCCCTATTCATGAACTTCCCACACGCTCCCGAATGCTAGAATTATATGTATGGGCCTAGATGCCTGACTATTTCTGATTTGTGTTTTCATCGTACTATGTATGATACTTTCAAACAACAGTGGAAATTATTGTTCTGAAAACAACTTTCAAAAAAAAAGTTTTTCTTCTTTTTATGTTCTAAGGAAAAAAATGACTGTTTTTTGTTGTTCTTTGTTTGTTGTTTTGTTTTGTTTTAATTCTTCTCATTGCTTGAGTACCAGATTAGGTCGCAGAAGCCTTCTGTCCCCACAGGTGACAGTAGTGCAGTCAACTGAGGCATGATACACCTTTCTTTAGACAACATGGGGTGCCACATTTTCTTCTACCCGTAAACAAGATTAATTACAACAATGCAATTGGTGTGATGCTAAGACTCGGGCACAGGTGCATAGGCTTTTGATGCCACCAAGCCCCCCCCCCCATGTTCCCGAATACTTCTGTGCATCTCACTAATGCAGGATCTAGTTTAAGGGTAATGATTAACCTTTGCTTTCAGATAACATTGGTAATTCCAGCGCTCTCCCAGAGGATAGGAACAGTTCTTTTTCCTTTGTGTTAGAGAGAGCTCAGGCTTTCCTTTCTTCCATTTGCTAAGGGTATTGGTAGCTACTATGCATCTATAGATAAACTTTCAGTTACTTCAATAAATGTATTCAGGCCAGTGACTATTCCAATAAATTATTTTCATGGATAGGATCTTTGCTTAATTTGAGAAGAAATAGAAATGTTTAGAAATTTCATTAGTTTTGCTACATTTAAACTGCACGGGAGTACCCCAGTTAGAATGGGCTATGTATTTTGTTCAAACCACACACACTTACCTTTTAGAGAAACGAAAACATGCTAAATTCGTGTTTGCATTTTTATAGGTGATTAATTTTTAGAAAACTTCATTCAAACTAGGACAGTCAGAGAAGACCCACCTTCCCTTTTTTAAAAATTATTCAATACTTAAAAAAAGAGGATTCACTTTTTTTTTTAAAGGTTATTTCTTCCTACCATTGTTATTAGCTACCTAACACACCTAACTGGAAGGAGGATGAATCCTGTCATTTTGCGGGCTTGCATATGCATGGATATATTTGTATACGCACAGGTGTGCCCTTGCCCACACGCACATTGAACTGTGTCCCTGTGACTTCTAAATTATTTTTGAGACGCTTATTCATGTCTCATCTAATAAAATGCTCCATCATGGCATGTGTCTCATTTTCACCACTCAATATTTTCTGTTTTTTAGAGGAAGAAAAAAAAAATAAAAGATCCTAATAGAAATTACTTGGAAATAATCACGGGATTAATGAATCTATAGGCCTTTTAGTTCTACATCGCAGTCACATTTATATTCTCTCCTTTTTGTTAGGCTCAGAGTAAATCCCTTGACACTAGAAGAATTTAGATACTGATTACTTGCGATTGGTTCCTGGTGATTTGCCCTTAATAATTTCCAGTTGAGTTTAATGAAAGTATGATTCCTGAAAAGCCGCTTCATTAAAATTGCATCTCCCCCCCCCCTTTAAGTGTAGTTTCAGTCATTTCATCCATATTGCGGTACATTTTTCTCCTCTTAAAAAGTAATGATTGAGAAAACTGAAACAATTAGGAGTCACTTTTGTTCTTCCTAGAGCTCCGCTCACCATCATTACTCTGAGTGGAAGGATAAATAAAAGTTTGCTTCTTCGGGGTTCACAATATTGTTTTCCCATTTGAAGAGAGCGTTTGAAAGTGTAGATAGTCTTACAACAAATGTATATGAATATTGTAAGTAAAGTGAATCTAATGCGTATACAAAAGAAATAAGCTCTTTATTATTTCTCCTAAACACACACGTACATACTTATATAAAGGCTGATTAACTTATACTTTTGCAGCATTCAAACTTAATTTCACTGAGTTGATGATTTGCAAATGAATATCTGCATGGATCCTTTTTAAAAATCCAAATGCAAATGAGTACAACTGCAGTAAAATATATTTGCAAATGAATCCTGTTGCTTTATTCATTTATTGTGTAATTACTGCAATCCTTCCCACCTTGTTTTCAGTATTTCTTAATCATTAAGTCGGAAGCATGACAGCAGTGCCAGCCCTGGCATGATTCTCTTTGACTAAAACCTTGTAAATTAACACAATTAGCACAGCATCCTCCCGCTAATTAACTTCCACTGTCTGGTGCAGTGGTTTTGCAAACAAGGAAGACAGAGTCAGAAGGGAATCAACATGCCATTCTGTTACCAAACTGTGTGCTCTGTTCAGTTTAGCTCAGCAAGTCAAAGCTGGCCATGTCAGGAGCCAGAGTCAGGCAATGAGAAGCTGAAGTGGTTGGGGGAGGAGAGCAGAAAGGGATAGGAGCTGTCAACACTGCTTGGGGAATTCAGAAGGGAGCCGCTGCCACAGATGCTTCATTTAGACCAGGCCTTCTTTTTATCAAGGATTCTCTGCCAGAGGGCACAAGATGGTTTGCAAATTTCACTTTGGGTAATACAAAATAGATTAAGGGGAGCATCTTAATACAGCTGTTGCAGAATAGAAAGTGTTCCTTCGATGTGAGCAGAGATTAGAGTTAAGACGAGCAAGCTCTAAACATAGGAGGATGATGTTCCAGTGCTCTTTGGTGACTAACTATATGAAATCCTCAGTGGTATATCTTCATTAAGTTGCTTTGGGCACGACTTTTGTAATATGTGAAGAAGGGAATTTCTAAGGTCTTTCAAAAATTATAAATTAAAATGACTGAGTATAATAGCTGAGTATTTTCTTAAGCAAGAGAATACTTACATCCAGGTTACTTACTGCAGAGCCACTGGTTTCAGTTAGCAATCTAGGAGATGATGGAATTACTTAGATGACCTCATTGCTGAGTCGTACTCTTCCAGTTTCTGCCACGCATGGCTCACTATAGAAATATAAGGAGTTAGAATCCGGACTCTCTTACTCTTGCCCCTCCTTTCTCTTTCTCTTTTTACTCACATATATGCTTTCCCCTCCTCTCCTGGTACCTCAGAGTCTGTAAGGGGAAAAGGATTATCAGAGGAGGAGGGAGAAAAACAGTAGAAACTGGACAGACAAGTGATTTTTTTTGTTTTGTTTTGTATTTTTTTTTTTTTGACTCCACAACAGAACTGAGAGGCAGAAAGGAGCCAGTTGTAATTCATACCGAGTTGTGGGCTTTGTGCGATGAAAGCGCTGGAGCGCTGCCCGGGAGATTGCTTTGCTGCACTCCACGAAGCAGATTTGAAACTGTCGTGGACCACTTTAGATGAGAGTTGGATTATGGAATGACCTGCTATGTCTGTGTCATATTGTTCTGTGCAGGGAGCATTATACTGCGCTAACTAGGTGTTCAGGACCAAATAAGTGTGGTATCCTAGATGCGATCTGTCAGCTGTGTCTCATTTTTATATTGTTAAAATATAAAACAGAAGCTGATGGGAAGAGCCAGCACAACTAGGTGGTATACATGTTAAAAGTATTGCATGCCAGATATTAAAATGTATGTGTGTGTGTGTGTGTTATTGTAAACAACGATGATTGAATTCTAACTTGGCAGGATTGTTTGTGTGTGTGTGCATGTATACTGTGTGTGGGTGTGAATGTGTGTGTGTGTGTGTATTGGTGTGTGTGTGTGTGTGTGTGTGTGTGTGTGTGTTAAACAAGTAACTTGACAGCAATAAGGCTGTCAGTTTGGTTTTCTACAGGGTTTTTTTGGGGGGGTATCTTTTTTTTTTTTTTTTTTTTTTTTTGCAGAGTTTACTGTTTTCCCCATTTTGAAGAATTCCTACTATAGAGATCACAGTACATCTTACAACCTGAGAAGATTCCTATCCGTATCATTAATGGAAGAGAATAGATAGCAGATGTATTGGAGGGTGGGGAGCTTTAAATATTCTGGTGAATATCTAAGTAAATTTGTATCTTTTCCCCCAAATTCTTAGGCTTGAAGATGCAGTGGACGCCAGAGCATGCCCAGTGGCCAGAACAGCACTTTGACATCACCTCAACCACTCGATCTCCTGCCCACAAAGTTGAAGCCTACAGAGGTCATTTGCAGCGCACCTACCAGTACGCCTGGGCGAATGATGACATATCTGCTCTGACTGCATCCAACCTTCTGAAAAAATATGCAGAGAAGTATTCCGGCATTCTGGAAGGTCCTGTAGACCGACCTGTACTCAGTAGTTATTCAGACACACCGTCAGGACTGGTGAACGGCCGGAAAAATGATAGCGAGCCCTGGCAGCCTTCCTTGAATTCGGAAGCCGTTTATCCCATGAACTGTGTGCCAGATGTCATCACCGCCAGCAAAGCTGGTGTCAGTTCAGCCCTCCCTCCGGTGGACGTCTCTGCAAGCATAGGGAGCTCCCCTGGGGTGGCCAGCAACCTGACGGAACCGAGTTACTCAAGTAGTACCTGTGGAAGTCACACAGTCCCAAGTCTTCACGCGGGGCTCCCCTCTCAGGAATATGCTCCAGGATACAACGGATCGTATTTGCATTCGACTTACAGCAGTCAGCCCACGCCCGCACTCCCTTCGCCTCACCCGTCGCCACTGCATAGCTCTGGGCTCCTGCAGCCGCCGCCGCCCCCTCCTCCCCCACCAGCCCTGGTCCCAGGCTACAATGGGACTTCCAATCTCTCCAGTTACAGCTACCCCTCTGCCAGCTATCCTCAGACTGCTGTGGGGTCTGGGTACAGCCCTGGTGGGGCGCCTCCTCCTCCTTCAGCATACCTGCCTTCAGGAATTCCTGCTCCCACCCCTCTGCCCCCCACGACCGTTCCTGGCTACACCTACCAGGGTCATGGTTTGACACCCATCGCGCCCTCTGCTCTGACCAACAGTTCTGCAAGTTCTCTCAAAAGGAAAGCTTTCTATATGGCAGGGCAAGGAGACATGGACTCCAGTTACGGAAATTACAGCTATGGCCAACAGAGATCCACACAGAGTCCTATGTACCGAATGCCTGACAACAGCGTTTCAAACTCGAATCGGGGGAATGGCTTTGACAGAAATGCTGAAACATCATCCTTAGCATTTAAGCCAACAAAGCAGCTGATGTCCTCTGAGCAGCAAAGGAAATTCAGCAGCCAGTCCAGTAGGGCTCTGACCCCTCCTTCCTACAGTACTGCTAAAAATTCATTGGGATCAAGGTCCGGGGAATCCTTTGGGAAGTACACGTCGCCAGTCATGAGCGAGCATGGGGATGACCACAGGCAGCTCCTCGCTCATCCAATGCAAGGTCCGGGACTCCGTGCAGCTACCTCATCCAACCACTCTGTGGACGAGCAACTGAAGAACACCGACACGCACCTCATCGACTTGGTCACCAATGAGATCATCACCCAAGGACCTCCTGTGGACTGGAGCGACATAGCCGGTCTCGACCTAGTGAAGGCTGTCATTAAGGAGGAGGTTTTGTGGCCAGTGTTGAGGTCAGATGCGTTCAGTGGGCTGACGGCCTTGCCTCGGAGCATCCTTCTCTTCGGACCGCGCGGAACAGGCAAAACACTATTGGGCAGATGCATAGCCAGTCAGCTGGGGGCCACTTTTTTCAAAATTGCCGGTTCTGGACTAGTTGCAAAGTGGCTAGGAGAAGCGGAGAAAATTATCCACGCCTCCTTCCTTGTGGCCAGGTGTCGCCAGCCCTCCGTGATTTTTGTTAGTGACATTGACATGCTCCTTTCCTCTCAAGTGAGCGAGGAGCACAGTCCAGTCAGTCGGATGAGAACGGAGTTCCTGATGCAGCTGGACACTGTACTAACTTCGGCTGAGGACCAAATCGTAGTAATTTGTGCCACCAGTAAACCAGAAGAAATAGATGAATCTCTTCGGAGGTACTTCATGAAAAGACTGTTAATCCCACTTCCTGACAGCACAGCGAGGCACCAGATAATAGTACAACTGCTCTCACAGCACAATTACTGTCTCAATGACAAGGAGTTTGCACTGCTCGTTCAGCGCACAGAAGGCTTTTCTGGACTAGACGTGGCTCATTTGTGTCAGGAAGCTGCAGTGGGCCCTCTCCATGCGATGCCAGCTACAGACCTTTCAGCCATTATGCCCAGCCAGTTGAGGCCCGTTACATATCAAGACTTTGAAAATGCTTTCTGCAAGATACAGCCTAGCATATCTCAAAAAGAGCTTGATATGTATGTTGAATGGAACAAAATGTTTGGTTGCAGTCAGTGATAACATCTTTAAAAATATTAAAAAATAAATTGTAATGAATGTTGGCACACACAAATAAAACCCGCTACCTAGGGAATAGAGCCCCTTTCCAGCAGTGTTTCAATTGCAAAAGGGTACTGGGGGAAGACAACGATTGTGTTGCGTCTTTAGAGTCAGGGTAGCTTTGGAGGATACGTGCATCAGATGAGAGCCTCTGATTCGCAAGCCCCCGATGACAGAAAAGCTTATCTCCGTGGATGCTCAGATCGGTTCAAGCTAGACCATACTCATCGAGAAGCAAGGCGCAAGTGTGTTGATTTCAGAAGGACATGAACCTCGTGTGTTGATTCCATTCTGCTGTTCTCGAGATTTAGTTGCTGTCAAGTGCCTGGAGTGGTGCTTTATTTTTTTGTTTGCCTCACAATTACATTGGTGGCATGTGCTAATATAAAGAGCTTTAACTTCAAACATTATTGGGACTTAAAGAGATGAACGGTTGTGTTACAACAGAGAACCAGATTTTTGCCATTTTAAGAGCAACAGTATTCCTCAATCCTGTCTGTTCTGCAGTGCTAAACTAAGAACAGGTAAAACAGGGTAACGGTAATCTGGACCTTAATTTCTGCAGTTCATTTCTTTTAATGTTCTTGTCTGCAAAAACTCAGGAAAGTGATTGTGATTTGTATAGTACCTCAAAGGAATGTGTTAAAAGCACTATGTACTGCTGAGAGTAATAGGATAGGCTTCAATGTTACTTTATATTAAAATGTATGTTTACCTCAACAATTGGAGAATAGCAAGGAAAATTACTTTGAATGTATCCAGAAAAAAAAAATACTGAAGTGTGGTACAACTGAATATTTACAATTTAAAGTAGAAGTGGAAGGATTTTTTTTAAGTTCTCTTACTAATTATGGGGAATTATTAACCAGAGCAGAACAATTTACTGAAGAGTACTTAATACATTGCTCTCCTTGATGATTAAGTGAAAATGTTCATAAACGTTACACTGGTTGATCGAAAGCTATGTATTCCGTTTGTGTTGGTGTTTAGAGCAGTCAGCCGCAGACATGTTTAGGACCCTGAAAGTGACAGAACCTACTAACTGTAACTGCTTTTTACTGCCGTGGTGGAGGTGGTAGTGGTGGTGGAGATGGTGGTATTTTGGAAGCTCTCTCTTAAACTGCTGGGGATGGTGTCATTCTATTCACTAAGAGTTTCTAGGCTTGCTGAGCTGTTTCACAGAAAGCAGAGGATAGAACCAAATCAAACACGCAAATTAATAATAATAATACCAATAATAATAATAATAAAGCAACCAACCATATGTATCCGCAGAGACCCTCCCCCTGCCCTCCCCCTGCCCTCCCCCTTCCTCACCTTGACTTCCCCCTTCATAGTGCACTTTTGCTTCTCATCCTGAAACCCCGGCTGTAGTACGCCCATGTTCATTTCTACCTCAGTTTCTTTACATTTCTTTTGGAAAGTCAAGTGAAAAATTAGATGTGGACAAGATCACCACAATGTAGCTTGCCAAATGTGGGGGTGATTTTTTTGCTTTGTTGTGCTCTGTTGTGTTTCCTTCCATCTTTTGTCATAATCTAGTTTCCCAAGACACTAGTCTTTATGTGTTCTTTCACCACTGAACACTTACCGCATGGCATATGTGGCGTTTTCCTCACTCGTCCCACCTCTGCCCTTGCTTCCACCAGGTTGTTCTTTGTCTCCTGTAATGCATTATGTGCAAGTTTTCATTGAAAGCTGGCTGACATTCACCAACGCCTCTCACTGTCGCAGTGCAGGACAGGGCTTCCCGTAGCCATTGGCCGAATCAGAACAGCCTAGCCTTTTGAATGTATTTTCCTGGTTTTTGTCCCTCTTTTTTTTTTCCTTTTCTTTTTTTTTTCCCTATTTTTTTTTGTTTTGTTTTGTTTGAATTTAGAGATGCAGTAACTGTTGCAAAGCACTGGCATTTTGTGTATTCAATGAGTGATGTACATTTTTAAAGTAATTTTAAATAAATGCAATGGCAGCCCCGTGAAAGGTCTTTCTGTAATTTTTTCTCCTTCAGTTTTTTTTTTTTTTTTTCTGAGCTCATCTGCAAATTAATTCTCTGAAACACTCAACACAGAGAAACTGAATGAGGAAATGAACTCATGGTATTTCAAAATTTTATGATGTTTGGTTAATAATCTCCCTCTTTATTTTTCATGTTGCTAAAACAGAGCAAATGAACTAGAATTTAATGTACTGTGAAAGTCTATCAGCTAACACTGTTCTTAAACATAAATATTCCATATTTTAAAAGCAGTGCCTTTCCTTAAGGATACACAAATGATAATACTACTTAGATTTTTCCTCTGCTTTTCACAAGTGAATAAATGCTACAGTCCTGTTCTGGATCTACTCTGTGCACACTGCCCGCAGTAAGGCGGATTCTAATATCCACTCACTTGTGGGCCCATACTGATCTCACTCACAAGTTTACTTTTCTGGACAGTGCTGACCTATCTTCTATTTTTAGATGTCGCTATCTTCTATTTCTAGATGTCACTATCTCATTTCCACCAATATGCTGTGTTCACTAAATAAAAATAAATAAATAATGAAGGTATCTGGCAAGCTTTCACAAACCCAATCTTCCCCAGTCAACTTTTAAGAATCCAGTATTAACCGACATGGTTTGGAGTTTGGTTTGTGAGACTTAATGCCAAATGAGATGACACTTGTGTTTTTCTCTCACAATACTGATAATAAACTGAAGTCGTACATGTTGGCTTTCAGCTTTAAATGGCTTTAAATTAGTTGAGATATGAACAGCCTAAAGATTAGTTTGAGATAGGAGTGGTTTGAGATCCATGCATTTGACAGATGCTGAAATTACATGCAGTTTCTACGTAGCCTAGCCTGGTGTAGGATTATCTGCCAGCAAACCAGGCAAGTTGAAGAAATGAAAATCTCACACTTCACTATGTTTTTTGTTTTTTATTTTTAACTCTGTGTAACAGCATGGACATCCTAATCAGGACCTCTTTTCACTCCATCCATTTGAGAGCTTGGAGAGGGGCAGGTTCCAGATCTTCAGAAGTGCAGGTGTCCAGTCAGTCCTGGTCC